>NC_080050.1:13149365-13218605 GCF_026212465.1 Amaranthus tricolor | reverse complement strand
CCAAGTTTGAGCTACTTCATGCGCAAGTGCCAAAAACGCTTAAAAACCCATAAAATCGCTACTTAACACGTAATTTCTATCATATGAATATGATTTTCAATGATAACCACTTCAAAAAAATAATATATACCAAATAGTGTTGTGTGAAAAATTCCGTGCAAAACAAACAAAGTTTGAGCTACTTTATGCACAAAAGTGCCAAAACGCTTAAAAATCTATAAAATCGCAACATAACACGTAATTTCTAGCATGTGAATATGAATTTCAATTCTGACCACTTCAACACAATAATATATACCAAATAGTGTTTGTGCCATGTTTCGCGCGAAACAAACCAAGTTTGAGCTACTTTATGCACAAAAGTGTCAAAAACGCTTAAAAAACCATAAAATCGCAACTTAACACGTAATTTCTAGCATATGATTATGATTTTGAATTCTAACCACTTCAACACAATAGTATATACCACATAGTTTAGTGTGCCAAGTTTCGTTCAAAAGAAACAATGTTTGAGCTACTTTGTGCGCAAAAGTACCAAAAGCGCTTAAAAACCCTTAAAATCGCAACTTAACACGTAATTTCTAGCATATGAATATGATTTTCAATTTTAACAACTTTAACACAATCATATATACCAAATAGTGTTGTGTGCAACGTTTCGTGCATAACAAACCAAGTTTGAGCTACTTTATTGGAAAAAATCCAAAAAATACTTAAAACCCATAAAATCGCAACTTAACACGTAACTTCTATCATATGAATATGATTTTCAATTCTAACCACTTCAACAAAATAATATATACAAAATAGTTTTGTGTGCCAAGTTTCGTACAAAACAAACCACGTTTGAACAACTTTATGCGCAAAAGTACCAAAAACGCTTAAAAAATATTAAAATCTGAACTTAATTAACACGTGATTTTTAGCATATGAATATGATTTTCAATTCTTACCACTTCAACAAAATAATATATACCAAATAGTGTTGTGTTCCAAGTTTCATGCAAAACAAACCAAGTTTGAGCTAATTCATGCGCAAAAGTGTCAAAAACGCTTAAAAACCCATAAAATCGAAACTTAAAACGCAATATCTAGCATATGAATATGATTTTCAATTCTAACAATTCAACACAATAGTATATACCAAATAGTGTTGTGTGCCATGTTTCGTGCAAAACAAACCAAGTTTGAGCTACTTTATGCGCAAAAGAGCCAAAAACGCTTAAAAACATATAAAATCGCAAATTAACATGTAATTTCTAGCATATGAATATGATTCTAAATTCTAACCACTTCAACATAATATTATATACCAAATAGTGTTGGGTGCCATGTTTCGTGCAAAACAAACCAAGTTTGAGCTACTTCATGCGCAAAAGTGCCAAAAACGCTTAAAAACCCATAAAATCGCTACTTAACACGTAATTTCTATCATATGAATATGATTTTCAATGATAACCACTTCAAAAAAATAATATATACCAAATAGTGTTGTGTGAAAAATTTCGTGCAAAACAAACAAAGTTTGAGCTACTTTATGCACAAAAGTGCCAAAACGCTTAAAAATCCATAAAATCGCAACTTAACACGTAATTTTTAGCATGTGAATATGATTTTCAATTCTGACCACTTCAACACAATAATATATACCAAATAGTGTTTGTGCCATGTTTCGCGCGAAACAAACCATGTTTGAGCTACTTTATGCACAAAAGTGTCAAAAACGCCTAAAAAACCATAAAATCGCAACTTAACACGTAATTTCTAGCATATGAATATGATTTTGAATTCTAACCACTTCAACACAATAGTATATACCAAATAGTTTAGTGTGCCAAGTTTCGTTCAAAAGAAACAATGTTTGAGCTACTTTATGCGCAAAAGTACCAAAAACGCTTAAAAACCCTTAAAATCGCAACTTAACACGTAATTTCTAGCATATGAATATGATTTTCAATTTTAACAACTTTAACACAATCATATATACCAAATAGTGTTGTGTGCAACGTTTCGTGCATAACAAACCAAGTTTGAGCTACTTTATTGGAAAAAATCCAAAAAATACTTAAAAACCCATAAAATCGCAACTTAACACGTAACTTCTATCATATGAATATGATTTTCAATTCTAACCACTTCAACAAAATAATATATACAAAATAGTTTTGTGTGCCAAGTTTCGTACAAAACAAACCACGTTTGAACAACTTTATGCGCAAAAGTACCAAAAACGCTTAAAAAATATTAAAATCTGAACTTAATTAACACGTGATTTTTAGCATATGAATATGATTTTCAATTCTTACCACTTCAACAAAATAATATATACCAAATAGTGTTGTGTTCCAAGTTTCATGCAAAACAAACCAAGTTTGAGCTACTTCATGCGCAAAAGTGTCAAAAACGCTTAAAAACCCATAAAATCGAAACTTAACACGCAATATCTAGCATATGAATATGATTTTCAATTCTAACAATTCAACACAATAGTATATACCAAATAGTGTTGTGTGCCATGTTTCGTGCAAAACAAACCAAGTTTGAGCTACTTTATGCGCAAAAGAGCCAAAAACGCTTAAAAACATATAAAATCGCAAATTAACATGTAATTTCTAGCATATGAATATGATTCTAAATTCTAACCACTTCAACATAATATTATATACCAAATAGTGTTGGGTGCCATGTTTCGTGCAAAACAAACCAAGTTTGAGCTACTTCATGCGCAAAAGTGCCAAAAACGCTTAAAAACCCATAAAATCGCTACTTAACACGTAATTTCTATCATATGAATATGATTTTCAATGATAACCACTTCAAAAAAATAATATATACCAAATAGTGTTGTGTGAAAAATTTCGTGCAAAACAAACAAAGTTTGAGCTACTTTATGCACAAAAGTGCCAAAACGCTTAAAAATCCATAAAATCGCAACTTAACACGTAATTTTTAGCATGTGAATATGATTTTCAATTCTGACCACTTCAACACAATAATATATACCAAATAGTGTTTGTGCCATGTTTCGCGCGAAACAAACCGTGTTTGAGCTACTTTATGCACAAAAGTGTCAAAAACGCCTAAAAAACCATAAAATCGCAACTTAACACGTAATTTCTAGCATATGAATATGATTTTGAATTCTAACCACTTCAACACAATAGTATCTACCAAATAGTTTAGTGTGCCAAGTTTCGTTCAAAAGAAACAATGTTTGAGCTACTTTATGCGCAAAAGTACCAAAAACGCTTAAAAACCCTTAAAATCGCAACTTAACACGTAATTTCTAGCATATGAATATGATTTTCAATTTTAACAACTTTAACACAATCATATATACCAAATAGTGTTGTGTGCAACGTTTCGTGCATAACAAACCAAGTTTGAGCTACTTTATTGGAAAAAATCCAAAAAATACTTAAAAACCCATAAAATCGCAACTTAACACGTAACTTCTATCATATGAATATGATTTTCAATTCTAACCACTTCAACAAAATAATATATACAAAATAGTTTTGTGTGCCAAGTTTCGTACAAAACAAACCACGTTTGAGCAACTTTATGCGCAAAAGTACCAAAAACGCTTAAAAAATATTAAAATCTGAACTTAATTAACACGTGATTTTTAGCATATGAATATGATTTTCAATTCTTACCACTTTAACAAAATAATATATACCAAATAGTGTTGTGTTCCAAGTTTCATGCAAAACAAACCAAGTTTGAGCTACTTCATGCGCAAAAGTGTCAAAAACGCTTAAAAACCCATAAAATCGAAACTTAACACGCAATATCTAGCATATGAATATGATTTTCAATTCTAACAATTCAACACAATAGTATATACCAAATAGTGTTGTGTGCCATGTTTCGTGCAAAACAAACCAAGTTTGAGCTACTTTATGCGCAAAAGAGCCAAAAACGCTTAAAAACATATAAAATCGCAAATTAACATGTAATTTCTAGCATATGAATATGATTCTAAATTCTAACCACTTCAACATAATATTATATACTAAATAGTGTTGGGTGCCAAGTTTCGTGCAAAACAAACCAAGTTTGAGCTACTTCATGCGCAAGTGCCAAAAACGCTTAAAAACCCATAAAATCGCTACTTAACACGTAATTTCTATCATATGAATATGATTTTCAATGATAACCACTTCAAAAAAATAATATATACCAAATAGTGTTGTGTGAAAAATTCCGTGCAAAACAAACAAAGTTTGAGCTACTTTATGCACAAAAGTGCCAAAACGCTTAAAAATCCATAAAATCGCAACTTAACACGTAATTTCTAGCATGTGAATATGAATTTCAATTCTGACCACTTCAACACAATAATATATACCAAATAGTGTTTGTGCCATGTTTCGCGCGAAACAAACCAAGTATGAGCTACTTTATGCACAAAAGTGTCAAAAACGCTTAAAAAACCATAAAATCGCAACTTAACACGTAATTTCTAGCATATGATTATGATTTTGAATTCTAACCACTTCAACACAATAGTATATACCAAATAGTTTAGTGTGCCAAGTTTCGTTCAAAAGAAACAATGTTTGAGCTACTTTATGCGCAAAAGTACCAAAAACGCTTAAAAACCCTTAAAATTGCAACTTAAAACGTAATTTCTAGCATATGAATATGATTTTCAATTTTAACAACTTTAACACAATCATATATACCAAATAGTGTTGTGTGCAACGTTTCGTGCATAACAAACCAAGTTTGAGCTACTTTATTGGAAAAAATCCAAAAAATACTTAAAAACCCATAAAATCGCAACTTAACACGTAACTTCTATCATATGAATATGATTTTCAATTCTAACCACTTCAACAAAATAATATATACAAAATAGTTTTGTGTGCCAAGTTTCGTACAAAACAAACCACGTTTGAGCAACTTTATGCGCAAAAGTACCAAAAACGCTTAAAAAATATTAAAATCTCAACTTAATTAACACGTGATTTTTAGCATATGAATATGATTTTCAATTCTTACCACTTCAACAAAATAATATATACCAAATAGTGTTGTGTTCCAAGTTTCATGCAAAACAAACCAAGTTTGAGCTACTTTATGCGCAAAAGTGTCAAAAACGCTTAAAAACCCATAAAATCAAAACTTAACACGCAATATCTAGCATATGAATATGATTTTCAATTCTAACAATTCAACACAATAGTATATACCAAATAGTGTTGTGTGCCATGTTTCGTGCAAAACAAACCAAGTTTGAGCTACTTTATGCGCAAAAGAGCCAAAAACGCTTAAAAACATATAAAATCGCAAATTAACATGTAATTTCTAGCATATGAATATGATTCTAAATTCTAACCACTTCAACATAATATTATATACCAAATAGTGTTGGGTGCCATGTTTCGTGCAAAACAAACCAAGTTTGAGCTACTTCATGCGCAAAAGTGCCAAAAACGCTTAAAAACCCATAAAATCGCTACTTAACACGTAATTTCTATCATATGAATATGATTTTCAATGATAACCACTTCAAAAAAATAATATATACCAAATAGTGTTGTGTGAAAAATTTCGTGCAAAACAAACAAAGTTTGAGCTACTTTATGCACAAAAGTGCCAAAACGCTTAAAAATCCATAAAATCGCAACTTAACACGTAATTTTTAGCATGTGAATATGATTTTCAATTCTGACCACTTCAACACAATAATATATACCAAATAGTGTTTGTGCCATGTTTCGCGCGAAACAAACCATGTTTGAGCTACTTTATGCACAAAAGTGTCAAAAACGCCTAAAAAACCATAAAATCGCAACTTAACACGTAATTTCTAGCATATGAATATGATTTTGAATTCTAACCACTTCAACACAATAGTATATACCAAATAGTTTAGTGTGCCAAGTTTCGTTCAAAAGAAACAATGTTTGAGCTACTTTATGCGCAAAAGTACCAAAAACGCTTAAAAACCCTTAAAATCGCAACTTAACACGTAATTTCTAGCATATGAATATGATTTTCAATTTTAACAACTTTAACACAATCATATATACCAAATAGTGTTGTGTGCAACGTTTCGTGCATAACAAACCAAGTTTGAGCTACTTTATTGGAAAAAATCCAAAAAATACTTAAAAACCCATAAAATCGCAACTTAACACGTAACTTCTATCATATGAATATGATTTTCAATTCTAACCACTTCAACAAAATAATATATACAAAATAGTTTTGTGTGCCAAGTTTCGTACAAAACAAACCACGTTTGAACAACTTTATGCGCAAAAGTACCAAAAACGCTTAAAAAATATTAAAATCTGAACTTAATTAACACGTGATTTTTAGCATATGAATATGATTTTCAATTCTTACCACTTCAACAAAATAATATATACCAAATAGTGTTGTGTTCCAAGTTTCATGCAAAACAAACCAAGTTTGAGCTACTTCATGCGCAAAAGTGTCAAAAACGCTTAAAAACCCATAAAATCGAAACTTAACACGCAATATCTAGCATATGAATATGATTTTCAATTCTAACAATTCAACACAATAGTATATACCAAATAGTGTTGTGTGCCATGTTTCGTGCAAAACAAACCAAGTTTGAGCTACTTTATGCGCAAAAGAGCCAAAAACGCTTAAAAACATATAAAATCGCAAATTAACATGTAATTTCTAGCATATGAATATGATTCTAAATTCTAACCACTTCAACATAATATTATATACCAAATAGTGTTGGGTGCCATGTTTCGTGCAAAACAAACCAAGTTTGAGCTACTTCATGCGCAAAAGTGCCAAAAACGCTTAAAAACCCATAAAATCGCTACTTAACACGTAATTTCTATCATATGAATATGATTTTCAATGATAACCACTTCAAAAAAATAATATATACCAAATAGTGTTGTGTGAAAAATTTCGTGCAAAACAAACAAAGTTTGAGCTACTTTATGCACAAAAGTGCCAAAACGCTTAAAAATCCATAAAATCGCAACTTAACACGTAATTTTTAGCATGTGAATATGATTTTCAATTCTGACCACTTCAACACAATAATATATACCAAATAATGTTTGTGCCATGTTTCGCGCGAAACAAACCGTGTTTGAGCTACTTTATGCACAAAAGTGTCAAAAACGCCTAAAAAACCATAAAATCGCAACTTAACACGTAATTTCTAGCATATGAATATGATTTTGAATTCTAACCACTTCAACACAATAGTATCTACCAAATAGTTTAGTGTGCCAAGTTTCGTTCAAAAGAAACAATGTTTGAGCTACTTTATGCGCAAAAGTACCAAAAACGCTTAAAAACCCTTAAAATCGCAACTTAACACGTAATTTCTAGCATATGAATATGATTTTCAATTTTAACAACTTTAACACAATCATATATACCAAATAGTGTTGTGTGCAACGTTTCGTGCATAACAAACCAAGTTTGAGCTACTTTATTGGAAAAAATCCAAAAAATACTTAAAAACCCATAAAATCGCAACTTAACACGTAACTTCTATCATATGAATATGATTTTCAATTCTAACCACTTCAACAAAATAATATATACAAAATAGTTTTGTGTGCCAAGTTTCGTACAAAACAAACCACGTTTGAGCAACTTTATGCGCAAAAGTACCAAAAACGCTTAAAAAATATTAAAATCTGAACTTAATTAACACGTGATTTTTAGCATATGAATATGATTTTCAATTCTTACCACTTTAACAAAATAATATATACCAAATAGTGTTGTGTTCCAAGTTTCATGCAAAACAAACCAAGTTTGAGCTACTTCATGCGCAAAAGTGTCAAAAACGCTTAAAAACCCATAAAATCGAAACTTAACACGCAATATCTAGCATATGAATATGATTTTCAATTCTAACAATTCAACACAATAGTATATACCAAATAGTGTTGTGTGCCATGTTTCGTGCAAAACAAACCAAGTTTGAGCTACTTTATGCGCAAAAGAGCCAAAAACGCTTAAAAACATATAAAATCGCAAATTAACATGTAATTTCTAGCATATGAATATGATTCTAAATTCTAACCACTTCAACATAATATTATATACTAAATAGTGTTGGGTGCCAAGTTTCGTGCAAAACAAACCAAGTTTGAGCTACTTCATGCGCAAGTGCCAAAAACGCTTAAAAACCCATAAAATCGCTACTTAACACGTAATTTCTATCATATGAATATGATTTTCAATGATAACCACTTCAAAAAAATAATATATACCAAATAGTGTTGTGTGAAAAATTCCGTGCAAAACAAACAAAGTTTGAGCTACTTTATGCACAAAAGTGCCAAAACGCTTAAAAATCCATAAAATCGCAACTTAACACGTAATTTCTAGCATGTGAATATGAATTTCAATTCTGACCACTTCAACACAATAATATATACCAAATAGTGTTTGTGCCATGTTTCGCGCGAAACAAACCAAGTTTGAGCTACTTTATGCACAAAAGTGTCAAAAACGCTTAAAAAACCATAAAATCGCAACTTAACACGTAATTTCTAGCATATGATTATGATTTTGAATTCTAACCACTTCAACACAATAGTATATACCAAATAGTTTAGTGTGCCAAGTTTCGTTCAAAAGAAACAATGTTTGAGCTACTTTATGCGCAAAAGTACCAAAAACGCTTAAAAACCCTTAAAATTGCAACTTAAAACGTAATTTCTAGCATATGAATATGATTTTCAATTTTAACAACTTTAACACAATCATATATACCAAATAGTGTTGTGTGCAACGTTTCGTGCATAACAAACCAAGTTTGAGCTACTTTATTGGAAAAAATCCAAAAAATACTTAAAAACCCATAAAATCGCAACTTAACACGTAACTTCTATCATATGAATATGATTTTCAATTCTAACCACTTCAACAAAATAATATATACAAAATAGTTTTGTGTGCCAAGTTTCGTACAAAACAAACCACGTTTGAGCAACTTTATGCGCAAAAGTACCAAAAACGCTTAAAAAATATTAAAATCTCAACTTAATTAACACGTGATTTTTAGCATATGAATATGATTTTCAATTCTTACCACTTCAACAAAATAATATATACCAAATAGTGTTGTGTTCCAAGTTTCATGCAAAACAAACCAAGTTTGAGCTACTTTATGCGCAAAAGTGTCAAAAACGCTTAAAAACCCATAAAATCAAAACTTAACACGCAATATCTAGCATATGAATATGATTTTCAATTCTAACAATTCAACACAATAGTATATACCAAATAGTGTTGTGTGCCATGTTTCGTGCAAAACAAACCAAGTTTGAGCTACTTTATGCGCAAAAGAGCCAAAAACGCTTAAAAACATATAAAATCGCAAATTAACATGTAATTTCTAGCATATGAATATGATTCTAAATTCTAACCACTTCAACATAATATTATATACCAAATAGTGTTGGGTGCCATGTTTCGTGCAAAACAAACCAAGTTTGAGCTACTTCATGCGCAAAAGTGCCAAAAACGCTTAAAAACCCATAAAATCGCTACTTAACACGTAATTTCTATCATATGAATATGATTTTCAATGATAACCACTTCAAAAAAATAATATATACCAAATAGTGTTGTGTGAAAAATTTCGTGCAAAACAAACAAAGTTTGAGCTACTTTATGCACAAAAGTGCCAAAACGCTTAAAAATCCATAAAATCGCAACTTAACACGTAATTTTTAGCATGTGAATATGATTTTCAATTCTGACCACTTCAACACAATAATATATACCAAATAGTGTTTGTGCCATGTTTCGCGCGAAACAAACCATGTTTGAGCTACTTTATGCACAAAAGTGTCAAAAACGCCTAAAAAACCATAAAATCGCAACTTAACACGTAATTTCTAGCATATGAATATGATTTTGAATTCTAACCACTTCAACACAATAGTATATACCAAATAGTTTAGTGTGCCAAGTTTCGTTCAAAAGAAACAATGTTTGAGCTACTTTATGCGCAAAAGTACCAAAAACGCTTAAAAACCCTTAAAATCGCAACTTAAAACGTAATTTCTAGCATATGAATATGATTTTCAATTTTAACAACTTTAACACAATCATATATACCAAATAGTGTTGTGTGCAACGTTTCGTGCATAACAAACCAAGTTTGAGCTACTTTATTGGAAAAAATCCAAAAAATACTTAAAAACCCATAAAATCGCAACTTAACACGTAACTTCTATCATATGAATATGATTTTCAATTCTAACCACTTCAACAAAATAATATATACAAAATAGTTTTGAGTGCCAAGTTTCGTACAAAACAAACCACGTTTGAGCAACTTTATGCGCAAAAGTACCAAAAACGCTTAAAAAATATTAAAATCTCAACTTAATTAACACGTGATTTTTAGCATATGAATATGATTTTCAATTCTTACCACTTCAACAAAATAATATATACCAAATAGTGTTGTGTTCCAAGTTTCATGCAAAACAAACCAAGTTTGAGCTACTTTATGCGCAAAAGTGTCAAAAACGCTTAAAAACCCATAAAATCAAAACTTAACACGCAATATCTAGCATATGAATATGATTTTCAATTCTAACAATTCAACACAATAGTATATACCAAATAGTGTTGTGTGCCATGTTTCGTGCAAAACAAACCAAGTTTGAGCTACTTTATGCGCAAAAGAGCCAAAAACGCTTAAAAACATATAAAATCGCAAATTAACATGTAATTTCTAGCATATGAATATGATTCTAAATTCTAACCACTTCAACATAATATTATATACCAAATAGTGTTGGGTGCCATGTTTCGTGCAAAACAAACCAAGTTTGAGCTACTTCATGCGCAAAAGTGCCAAAAACGCTTAAAAACCCATAAAATCGCTACTTAACACGTAATTTCTATCATATGAATATGATTTTCAATGATAACCACTTCAAAAAAATAATATATACCAAATAGTGTTGTGTGAAAAATTTCGTGCAAAACAAACAAAGTTTGAGCTACTTTATGCACAAAAGTGCCAAAACGCTTAAAAATCCATAAAATCGCAACTTAACACGTAATTTTTAGCATGTGAATATGATTTTCAATTCTGACCACTTCAACACAATAATATATACCAAATAGTGTTTGTGCCATGTTTCGCGCGAAACAAACCATGTTTGAGCTACTTTATGCACAAAAGTGTCAAAAACGCCTAAAAAACCATAAAATCGCAACTTAACACGTAATTTCTAGCATATGAATATGATTTTGAATTCTAACCACTTCAACACAATAGTATATACCAAATAGTTTAGTGTGCCAAGTTTCGTTCAAAAGAAACAATGTTTGAGCTACTTTATGCGCAAAAGTACCAAAAACGCTTAAAAACCCTTAAAATCGCAACTTAACACGTAATTTCTAGCATATGAATATGATTTTCAATTTTAACAACTTTAACACAATCATATATACCAAATAGTGTTGTGTGCAACGTTTCGTGCATAACAAACCAAGTTTGAGCTACTTTATTGGAAAAAATCCAAAAAATACTTAAAAACCCATAAAATCGCAACTTAACACGTAACTTCTATCATATGAATATGATTTTCAATTCTAACCACTTCAACAGAATAATATATACAAAATAGTTTTGTGTGCCAAGTTTCGTACAAAACAAACCACGTTTGAGCAACTTTATGCGCAAAAGTACCAAAAACGCTTAAAAAATATTAAAATCTCAACTTAATTAACACGTGATTTTTAGCATATGAATATGATTTTCAATTCTTACCACTTCAACAAAATAATATATACCAAATAGTGTTGTGTTCCAAGTTTCATGCAAAACAAACCAAGTTTGAGCTACTTTATGCGCAAAAGTGTCAAAAACGCTTAAAAACCCATAAAATCGAAACTTAACACGCAATATCTAGCATATGAATATGATTTTCAATTCTAACAATTCAACACAATAGTATATACCAAATAGTGTTGTGTGCCATGTTTAGTGCAAAACAAATCAAGTTTGAGCGACTTTATGCGCAAAAGAGCCAAAAACGCTTAAAAACCTATAAAATCGCAAATTAACATGTAATTTCTAGTATATGAATATGATTCTAAATTCTAACCATTTCAACATAATATTATATACCAAATAGTGTTGGGTGCCAAGTTTCGTGCAAAACAAACCAAGTTTGAGCTACTTCATGCGCAAAAGTGCCAAAAACGCTTAAAAACCCATAAAATCGCTACTTAACACGTAATTTCTATCATATGAATATGATTTTCAATGATAACCACTTCTAAAAAATAATATATACCAAATAGTGTTGTGTGAAAAATTTCGTGCAAAACAAACAAAGTTTGAGCTACTTTATGCACAAAAGTTCCAAAAACGCTTAAAAATACATAAAATCGCAACTTAACACGTAATTTCTAGCATGTGAATATGATTTTCAATTCTGACCACTTCAACACAATAATATATACCAAATAGTGTTTGTGCCATGTTTCGCGCAAAACAAACCAAGTTTGAGCTACTTTATGCACAAAAGTGTCAAAAACGCTTAAAAAACCATAAAATCGCAACTTAACACGTAATTTCTAGCATATGAATATGATTTTGAATTCTAACCACTTCAACACAATAATATATACCAAATAGTTTAGTGTGCCTAGTTTCGTTCAAAAGAAACAATGTTTGAGCTACTTTATGCGCAAAAGTACCAAAAACGCTTAAAAACCCTTAAAATCGCAACTTAACACGTAATTTCTAGCATATGAATATGATTTTCAATTTTAACAACTTTAACACAATCATATATACCAAATAGTGTTGTGTGCAACGTTTCGTGCATAACAAACCAAGTTTGAGCTACTTTATTGGAAAAAATCCAAAAAATACTTAAAAACCCATAAAATCGCAACTTAACACGTAACTTCTATCATATGAATATGATTTTAAATTCCAACCACTTCAACACAATAATATATACAAAATAGTTTCGTGTGCCAAGTTTCGTACAAAACAAACCACGTTTGAGCAACTTTATGCGCAAAAGTACCAAAAACGCTTAAAAAATATTAAAATCTCAACTTAATTAACACGTGATTTTTAGCATATGAATATGATTTTCAATTCTTACCACTTCAACAAAATAATATATACCAAATAGTGTTGTGTTCCAAGTTTCATGCAAAACAAACCAAGTTTGAGCTACTTTATGCGTAAAAGTGTCAAAAACGCTTAAAAACCCATAAAATCGAAACTTAACACGCAATCTCTAGCATATAAATATGATTTTCAATTCTAACCAGTTCAACACAATAGTATATACAAAATAGTGTTGTGTGCCATGTTTCGTACAAAACAAACCAAGTTTGAGCTACTTTATGCGCAAAAGAGTCAAAAACGCTTAAAAACCTATAAAATCGCAAATTAACATGTAATTTCTAGCATATGAATATGATTCTAAATTCTAACCACTTCAACATAATATTATATACCAAATAGTGTTGGGTGTCAAGTTTCGTGCAAAACAAACCAAGTTTGAGCTACTTCATGCGCAAAAGTACCAAAAACGCTTAAAAACCCATAAAATCGCTACATAACACGTAATTTCTATCATATGAATATGATTTTCAATGATAACCACTTGAAAAAAATAATATGTACCAAATAGTGTTGTGTGAAAAATTTCGTGCAAAACAAACAAAGTTTGAGCTACTTTATGCACAAAAGTGCCAAAAACGCTTAAAAACCATAAAATCGCAACTTAACACGTAATTTCTAGCATGTGAATATGATTTTCAATTCTGACCACTTCAACACAATAATATATACCAAATAGTGTTTGTGCCATGTTTCGCGCGAAACAAACCAAGTTTGAGCGAGCTACTTTATGCACAAAAGTGTCAAAAACGCTTAAAAAACCATTAAATCGCAAATTAACACGTAATTTCTAGCATATGAATATGATTTTGAATTCTAACCACATCAACACAATAATATATACCAAATAGTTTAGTGTGCCAAGTTTCGTTCAAAAGAAACAATGTTTGAGCTACTTTATGCGCAAAAGTACCAAAAACGCTTAAAAACCCTTAAAATCGCAACTTAAAACGTAATTTCTTGCATATGAATATGATTTTCATATTTAACAACTTTAACACAATCATATATACAAAATAGTGTTGTGTGCAACGTTTCGTGCATAACAAACCAAGTTTGAGCTACTTTATAGGAAAAAATCCAAAAAATACTTAAAAACCCTTAAAATCGTAACTTAACACGTAATTTCTATCATATCAATATGATTTTCAATTCTAACCACTTCAAAACAATAATATATACGAAATAGTTTTGTGTGCCATGTTTCGTACAAAACAAACCACGTTAGAGCTACTTTATGCGCAAAAGTGTCAAAAACGCTTAAAAACCCATAAAATCGAAACTTAACACGCAATCTCTAGCATATAAATATGATTTTCAATTCTAACCAGTTCAACACAATAGTATATACCAAATAGTGTTGTGTGCCATGTTTCGTGCAAAACAAACAAAGTTTGAGCTACTTTATGCGCAAAAGAGCCAAAAACGCTTAAAAACCTATAAAATCGCAAATTAACATTTAATTTCTAGCATATGAATATGATTCTAAATTCTAACCACTTCAACATAATATTATATACCAAATAGTGTTGGGTGCCAAGTTTCGTGCAAAACAAACCAAGTGTGAGCTACGTTATGCGCAAAAGTGCCAAAAACGCTTAAAAACCCATAAAATCGCTACTTAACACGTAATTTCTATCATTTGAATATGATTTTCAATGATAACCACTTCTAAAAAATAATATACACCAAATAGTGTTGTGTGAAAAATTTCGTGCAAAACAAACAAAGTTTGAGCTACTTTATGCACAAAATTGCCAAAAACGCTTAAAAATGCATAAAATCGCAACTTAACACGTAATTTCTAGCATGTGAATATGATTTACAATTCTGACCACTTAAACACAATAATATACACCAAATAGTGTTTGTGCCATGTTTCGCGCGAAACAAAGTAAGTTTGAGCTACTTTATGCACAAAAGTGTCAAAAACGCTTAAAAAACCATAAAATCGAAACTTAACACGTAAATTCTAGCAGATGAATATAATTTTCAATTTTAACAACTTTAACACAATCATATATACCAAATAGTGTTGTGTGCAACGTTTCGTGCATAATAAACCAAGTTTGAGCTACTTTATTGGAAAAAATCCAAAAAATACTTAAAAACCCATAAAATCGCAACTTAACACGTAACTTCTATCATATGAATATGATTTTCAATTCTAACCACTTCAACAAAATAATATATACAAAATAGTTTTGTGTGCCAAGTTTCGTACAAAAAAAAACCACGTTTGAGCAACTTTATGCGCAAAAGTAGCAAAAACGCTTAAAAAATATTAAAATCTCAACTTAATTAACACGTGATTTTTAGCATGTGAATATGATTTTCAATTCTTACCACTTCAACAAAATAATATATACCAAATAGTGTTGTGTTCCAAGTTTCATGCAAAACAAACCAAGTTTGAGCTACTTTATGCGCAAAAGTATCAAAAACGCTTAAAAACCCATAAAATCGAAACTTAACACGCAATATCTAGCATATGAATATGATTTTCAATTCTAACAATTCAACACAATAGTATATACCAAATAGTGTTGTGTGCCATGTTTCGTGCAAAACAAACCAAGTTTGAGCTACTTTATGCGCAAAAGAGCCAAAAACGCTTAAAAACCTATAAAATCGCAAATTAACATGTAATTTCTAGCATATGAATATGATTCTAAATTCTAACCACTTCAACATAATATTATATACCAAATAGTGTTGGGTGCCAAGTTTCGTGCAAAACAAACCAAGTTTGAGCTACTTCATGCGCAAAAGTGCCAAAAACGCTTAAAAACCCATAAAATCGCTACTTAACACGTAATTTCTATCATATGAATATGATTTTCAATGATAACCACTTCAAAAAAATAATATATACCAAATAGTGTTGTGTGAAAAATTTCGTGCAAAACAAACAAAGTTTGAGCTACTTTATGCACAAAAGTGCCAAAACGCTTAAAAATCCATAAAATCGCAACTTAACACGTAATTTCTAGCATGTGAATATGATTTTCAATTCTGACCACTTCAACACAATAATATATACCAAATAGTGTTTGTGCCATGTTTCGCGCGAAACAAACCATGTTTGAGCTACTTTATGCACAAAAGTGTCAAAAACGCCTAAAAAACCATAAAATCGCAACTTAACACGTAATTTCTAGCATATGAATATGATTTTGAATTCTAACCACTTCAACACAATAGTATATACCAAATAGTTTAGTGTGCCAAGTTTCGTTCAAAAAGAAACAATGTTGAGCTACTTTATGCGCAAAAGTACCAAAAACGCTTAAAAACCCTTAAAATCGCAACTTAACAGCTAATTTCTAGCATATGAATATGATTTTCAATTTTAACAACTTTAACACAATCATATATACCAAATAGTGTTGTGTGCAACGTTTCGTGCATAACAAACCAAGTTTGAGCTACTTTATTGGAAAAATCCAAAAAATACTTAAAAACCCATAAAATCGCAACTTAACACGTAATTTCTATCATATCAATATGATTTTCAATTCTAACCACTTCAAAAGAATAATATATACGAAATAGTTTTGTGTGCCATATTTCGTACAAAACAAACCACGTTTGAGCTACTTTATGCGCAAAGTGTTCAAAAACGCTTAAAAGCCCATAAAATCGAAACTTAACACGTATCTCTAGCATATGAATATGATTTTCAATTCTAACCAGTTCAACACAATATATATACCAAATAGTGTTGTGTGCCATGTTTCGTGCAAAACAAACCAAGTTTGAGCTACTTTATGCGCATAAGAGCCAAAAACGCTTAAAAAACCTATAAAATCGCAAATAAACATGTAATTTCTAGCATATGAATATGATTCTAAATTCTAACCAGTTGAACATAATATTATATACCAAATAGTGTGGGTGCCAAGTTTCGTGCAAAACAAACCAAGTTTGAGCTACTTTATGCGCAAAAGCCAAAAACGCTTAAAAACCCATAAAATCGCTACTTAACACGTAATTTCTAGCATTTAAATATGATTTTCAATGATGACCACTTCTAAAAAATAATATATACCAAATAGTGTTGTATGAAAAATTTCGTGCAAAACAAACAAATTTTGAGCTACTTTATGCGCAAAAGTGCCAAAAACGCTTAAAAACCCATAAAATCGCTACTTAACACGTAATTTCTATCATATGAATATGATTTTCAATGATAACCACTTCTAAAAAATAATATATACCAAATAGTGTTGTGTGAAAAATTTCGTGCAAAACAAACAAAGTTTGAGCTACTTTATGCACAAAAGTGCCAAAAGCTTAAAAATCCATAAAATCGTAACTTAACACGTAATTTCTAGCATGTGAATATGATTTTCAATTTTGACCACTTCAACACAATAATATATACCAAATAGTGTTTGTGCCATGTTTCGCGCGAAACAAACCAAGTTTGACGTACTTTATGCACAAAAGTGTCAAAAACGCTTAAAAAACCATAAAATCGCAACTTAACACGTAATTCTAGCATATGAATATGATTTTGAATTCTAACCACTTCAACACAATAGTATATACCAAATAGTTTAGTGTGCCATGTTTCGTTCAAAAGAAACAATGTTTGAGCTACTTTATGCGCAAAAGTACCAAAAACGCTTAAAAACCCTTAAAATCGCAACTTAACACGTAATTTCTAGCATATGAATATGATTTTCAATTTTAACAACTTTAACACAATCATATATACCAATAGTGTTGTGTGCAACGTTTCGGTATAACAAACAAGTTTGAGCTACTTTATTGGAAAAAATCCAAAAAATACTTAAAAACCCATAAAATCGCAACTTAACACGTAACTTCTATCATATGAATATGATTTTCAATTCTAACCACTTCAACAAAATAATATATACAAAATAGTTTTGTGTGCCAAGTTTCGTACAAAACAAACCACGTTTGAGCAACTTTATGCGCAAAAGTACCAAAAACGCTTAAAAAATATTAAAATCTCAACTTAATTAACACGTGATTTTTAGCATATGAATATGATTTTCAATTCTTACCACTTCAACAAAATAATATATACCAAATAGTGTTGTGTTCCAAGTTTCATGCAAAACAAACCAAGTTTGAGCTACTTTATGCGCAAAAGTGTCAAAAACGCTTAAAAACCCATAAAATCGAAACTTAACACGCATATCTAGCATATGAATATGATTTTCAATTCTAACAATTCAACACAATAGTATATACCAAATAGTGTTGTGTGCCATGTTTCGTGCAAAACAAACCAAGTTTGAGCTACTTTATGCGCAAAAGAGCCAAAAATGCTTAAAACCTATAAAATCGCAAATTAACATGTAATTTCTAGCATATGAATATGATTCTAAATTCTAACCACTTCAACATAATATTATATACCAAATAGTGTTGGGTGCCAAGTTTCGTGCAAAACAAACCAAGTTTGAGCTACTTCATGCGCAAAAGTGCCAAAAACGCTTAAAAACCCATAAAATCGCTACTTAACACGTAATTTCTATCATATGAATATGATTTTCAATGATAACCACTTCAAAAAAATAATATATACCAAATAGTGTTGTGTGAAAAATTCCGTGCAAAACAAACAAAGTTTGAGCTACTTTATGCACAAAAGTGCCAAAACGCTTAAAAATCCATAAAATCGCAACTTAACACGTAATTTCTAGCATGTGAATAAGATTTTCAATTCTGACCACTTCAACACAATAATATACCAAATAGTGTTTGTGCCATGTTTCGCGCGAAACAAACCAAGTTTGAGCTACTTTATGCACTAAAGTGTCAAAAACGCTTAAAAAACCATAAAATCGCAACTTAACACGTAATTTCTAGCATATGAATATGATTTTGAATCTAACCACTTCAACACAATAGTATATACCAAATAGTTTAGTGTGCCAAGTTTCGTTCAAAAGAAACAATGTTTGAGCTACTTTATGCGCAAAAGTACCAAAAACGCTTAAAAACCCTTAAAATCGCAACTTAACACGTAATTTCTAGCATATGAATATGATTTTCAATTTTAACAACTTTAACACAATCATATATACCAAATAGTGTTGTGTGCAACGTTTCGTGCATAACAAACCAAGTTTGAGCTACTTTATTGGAAAAAATCCAAAAAATACTTCAAAACCCATAAAATCGCAACTTAACACGTAACTTCTATCATATGAATATGATTTTCAATTCTAACCACTTCAACAAAATAATATATACAAAATAGTTTTGTGTGCCAAGTTTCGTACAAAACAAACCACGTTTGAGCAACTTTATGCGCAAAAGTACCAAAAACGCTTAAAAATATTAAAATCTCAACTTAATTAACACGTGATTTTTAGCATATGAATATGATTTTCAATTCTTACCACTTCAACAAAATAATATATACCAAATAGTGTTGTGTTCCAAGTTTCATGCAAAACAAACCAAGTTTGAGCTACTTTATGCGCAAAAGTGTCAAAAACGCTTAAAAACCCATAAAATCGAAACTTAACACGCAATATCTAGCATATGAATATGATTTTCAATTCTAACAATTCAACATAATAGTATATACCAAATAGTGTTGTGTGCCATGTTTCGTGCAAAACAAACCAAGTTTGAGCTACTTTATGCGCAAAAGAGCCAAAAACGCTTAAAAACCTATAAAATCGCAAATTAACATGTAATTTCTAGCATATGAATATGATTCTAAATTCTAACCACTTCAACATAATATTATATACCAAATAGTGTTGGGTGCCAAGTTTCGTGCAAAACAAACCAAGTTTGAGCTACTTCATGCGCAAAAGTGCCAAAAACGCTTAAAAACCCATAAAATCGCTACTTAACACGTAATTTCTATCATATGAATATGAATTTCAATGATAACCACTTCAAAAAAATAATATATACCAAATAGTGTTGTGTGAAAAATTCCGTGCAAAACAAACAAAGTTTGAGCTACTTTATGCACAAAAGTGCCAAAACGCTTAAAAATCCATAAAATCGGAACTTAACACGTAATTTCTAGCATGTGAATATGATTTTCAATTCTGACCACTTCAACACAATAATATATACCAAATAGTGTTTGTGCCATGTTTCGCGCGAAACAAACCAAGTTTGAGCTACTTTATGCACAAAAGTGTCAAAAACGCTTAAAAAACCATAAAATCGCAACTTAACACGTAATTTCTAGCATATGAATATGATTTTGAATTCTAACCACTTCAACACAATAGTATATACCAAATAGTTTAGTGTGCCAAGTTTCGTTCAAAATAAACAATGTTTGAGCTACTTTATGCGCAAAAGTACCAAAAACGCTTAAAAACCCTTAAAATCGCAACTTAACACGTAATTTCTAGCATATGAATATGATTTTCAATTTTAACAACTTTAACACAATCATATATACCAAATAGTGTTGTGTGCAACGTTTCGTGCATAACAAACCAAGTTTGAACTACTTTATTGGAAAAAATCCAAAAAATACTTAAAAACCCATAAAATCGCAACTTAACACGTAACTTCTATCATATGAATATGATTTTCAATTCCAACCACTTCAACACAATAATATATACAAAATAGTTTCGTGTGCCAAGTTTCGTACAAAACAAACCACGTTTGAGCAACTTTATGCGCAAAAGTACCAAAAACACGTAAAAAATATTAAAATCTCAACTTAATTAACACGTGATTTTTAGCATATGAATATGATTTTCAATTCTTACCACTTCAACAAAATAATATATACCAAATAGTGTTGTGTTCCAAGTTTCATGCAAAACAAACCAAGTTTGAGCTACTTTATGCGTAAAAGTGTCAAAAACGCTTAAAAACCCATAAAATCGAAACTTAACACGCAATCTCTAGCATATCAATATGATTTTCAATTCTAACCAGTTCAACACAATAGTATATACCAAATAGTGTTGTGTGCCATGTTTCGTGCAAAACAAACCAAGTTTGAGCTACTTTATGCGCAAAAGAGCCAAAAACGCTTAAAAACCTATAAAATCGCAAATTAACATGTAATTTCTAGCATATGAATATGATTCTAAATTCTAACCACTTCAACATAATATTATATACCAAATAGTGTTGGGTGCCAAGTTTCGTGCAAAACAAACCAAGTTTGAGCTACTTCATGCGCAAAAGTGCCAAAAACGCTTAAAAACCCATAAAATCGCAACTTAACACGTAATTTCTATCATATGAATATGATTTTCAATGATAACCACTTCAAAAAAATAATATATACCAAATAGTGTTGTGTGAAAAATTTCGTGCAAAACAAACAAAGTTTGAGCTACTTTATGCACAAAAGTGCCAAAACGCTTAAAAATCCATAAAATCGCAACTTAACACGTAATTTCTAGCATGTGAATATGATTTTCAATTTTGACAACTTCAACACAATAATATATACCAAATAGTGTTTGTGCCATGTTTCGCGCGAAACAAACGAGGTTTGAGCTACTTTATGCACAAAAGTGTCAAAAACGCCTAAAAAACCATAAAATCGCAACTTAACACGTAATTTCTAGCATATGAATATGATTTTGAATTCTAACCACTTCAACACAATAGTATATACCAAATAGTTTAGTGTGCCAAGTTTCGTTCAAAAGAAACAATGTTTGAGCTACTTTATGCGCAAAAGTACCAAAAACGCTTAAAAACCCTTAAAATCGCAACTTAACACGTAATTTCTAGCATATGAATATGATTTTCAATTTTAACAACTTTAACACAATCATATATACCAAATAGTGTTGTGTGCAACGTTTCGTGCAAAACAAACCAAGTTTGAGCTACTTTATTGGAAAAAATCCAAAAAATACTTAAAAACCCATAAAATCGCAACTTAACACGTAACTTCTATCATATGAATATGATTTTAAATTCTAACCACTTCAACAAAATAATATATACAAAATAGTTTTGTGTGCCAAGTTTCGTACAAAACAAACCACGTTTGAGCAACTTTATGCGCAAAAGTACCAAAAACGCTTAAAAAATATTAAAATCTCAACTTAATTAACACGTGATTTTTAGCATATGAATATGATTTTCAATTCTTACCACTTCAACAAAATAATATATACCAAATAGTGTTGTGTTCCAAGTTTCATGCAAAACAAACCAAGTTTGAGCTACTTTATGCGCAAAAGTGTCAAAAACGCTTAAAAACCCATAAAATCGAAACTTAACACGCAATATCAAGCATATGAATATGATTTTCAATTCTAACAATTCAACACAATAGTATATACCAAATAGTGTTGTGTGCCATGTTTCGTGCAAAACAAATCAAGTTTGAGCGACTTTATGCGCAAAAGAGCCAAAAACGCTTAAAAACCTATAAAATCGCAAATTAACATGTAATTTCTAGCATATGAATATGATTCTAAATTCTAACCATTTCAACATAATATTATATACCAAATAGTGTTGGGTGCCAAGTTTCGTGCACAACAAACCAAGTTTGAGCTACTTCATGCGCAAAAGTGCCAAAAACGCTTAAAAACCCATAAAATCGCTACTTAACACGTAATTTCTATCATATGAATATGATTTTCAATGATAACCACTTCTAAAAAATAATATATACCAAATAGTGTTGTGTGAAAAATTTCGTGCAAAACAAACAAAGTTTGAGCTACTTTATGCACAAAAGTGCCAAAAACGCTTAAAAATCCATAAAATCGCAACTTAACACGTAATTTCTAGCATGTGAATATGATTTTCAATTCTGTCCACTTCAACACAATAATATATACCAAATAGTGTTTGTGCCATGTTTCGCGCAAAACAAACCAAGTTTGAGCTACTTTATGCACAAAAGTGTCAAAAACGCTTAAAAAACCATAAAATCGCAACTTAACACGTAATTTCTAGCATATGAATATGATTTTGAATTCTAACCACTTCAACACAATAATATATACCAAATAGTTTAGTGTGCCAAGTTTCGTTCAAAAGAAACAATGTTTGAGCTACTTTATGCGCAAAAGTACCAAAAACGCTTAAAAACCCTTAAAATCGCAACTTAACACGTAATTTCTAGCATATGAATATGATTTTCAATTTTAACAACTTTAACACAATCATATATACCAAATAGTGTTGTGTGCAACGTTTCGTGCATAACAAACCAAGTTTGAGCTACTTTATTGGAAAAAATCCAAAAAATACTTAAAAACCCATAAAATCGCAACTTAACACGTAACTTCTATCATATGAATATGATTTTCAATTCCAACCACTTCAACACAATAATATATACAAAATAGTTTCGTGTGCCAAGTTTCGTACAAAACAAACCACGTTTGAGCAACTTTATGCGCAAAAGTACCAAAAACGCGTAAAAAATATTAAAATCTCAACTTAATTAACACGTGATTTTTAGCATATGAATATGATTTTCAATTCTTACCACTTCAACAAAATAATATATACCAAATAGTGTTGTGTTCCAAGTTTCATGCAAAACAAACCAAGTTTGAGCTACTTTATGCGTAAAAGTGTCAAACACGCTTAAAAACCCATAAAATCGAAACTTAACACGCAATCTCTAGCATATCAATATGATTTTCAATTCTAACCAGTTCAACACAATAGTATATACCAAATAGTGTTGTGTGCTATGTTTCGTGCAAAACAAACCAAGTTTGAGCTACTTTATGCGCAAAAGAGCCAAAAACGCTTAAAAACCTATAAAATCGCAAATTAACATGTAATTTCTAGCATATGAATATGATTCTAAATTCTAACCACTTCAACATAATATTATATACCAAATAGTGTTGGGTGCCAAGTTTCGTGCAAAACAAACCAAGTTTGAGCTACTTCATGCGCAAAAGTGCCAAAAACGCTTAAAAACCCATAAAATCGCAACTTAACACGTAATTTCTATCATATGAATATGATTTTCAATGATAACCACTTCAAAAAAATAATATATACCAAATAGTGTTGTGTGAAAAATTTCGTGCAAAACAAACAAAGTTTGAGCTACTTTATGCACAAAAGTGCCAAAACGCTTAAAAATCCATAAAATCGCAACTTAACACGTAATTTCTAGCATGTGAATATGATTTTCAATTCTGACAACTTCAACACAATAATATATACCAAATAGTGTTTGTGCCATGTTTCGCGCGAAACAAACCAAGTTTGAGCTACTTTATGCACAAAAGTGTCAAAAACGCCTAAAAAACCATAAAATCGCAACTTAACACGTAATTTCTAGCATATGAATATGATTTTGAATTCTAACCACTTCAACACAATAGTATATACCAAATAGTTTAGTGTACCAAGTTTCGTTCAAAAGAAACAATGTTTGAGCTACTTTATGCGCAAAAGTACCAAAAACGCTTAAAAACCCTTAAAATCGCAACTTAACACGTAATTTCTAGCATATGAATATGATTTTCAATTTTAACAACTTTAACACAATCATATATACCAAATAGTGTTGTGTGCAACGTTTCGTGCATAACAAACCAAGTTTGAGCTACTTTATTGGAAAAAATCCAAAAAATACTTAAAAACCCATAAAATCGCAACTTAACACGTAACTTCTATCATATGAATATGATTTTCAATTCCAACCACTTCAACACAATAATATATACAAAATAGTTTCGTGTGCCAAGTTTCGTACAAAACAAACCACGTTTGAGCAACTTTATGCGCAAAAGTACCAAAAACGCGTAAAAAATATTAAAATCTCAACTTAATTAACACGTGATTTTTAGCATATGAATATGATTTTCAATTCTTACCACTTCAACAAAATAATATATACCAAATAGTGTTGTGTTCCAAGTTTCATGCAAAACAAACCAAGTTTGAGCTACTTTATGCGCAAAAGTGTCAAAAACGCTTAAAAACCCATAAAATCGAAACTTAACACGCAATATCTAGCATATGAATATGATTTTCAATTCTAACAATTCAACACAATAGTATATACCAAATAGTGTTGTGTGCCATGTTTCGTGCAAAACAAATCAAGTTTGAACGACTTTATGCGCAAAAGAGCCAAAAACGCTTAAAAACCTATAAAATCGCAAATTAACATGTAATTTCTAGCATATGAATATGATTCTAAATTCTAACCATTTCAACATAATATTATATACCAAATAGTGTTGGGTGCCAAGTTTCGTGCACAACAAACCAAGTTTGAGCTACTTCATGCGCAAAAGTGCCAAAAACGCTTAAAAACCCATAAAATCGCTACTTAACACGTAATTTCTATCATATGAATATGATTTTCAATGATAACCACTTCTAAAAAATAATATATACCAAATAGTGTTGTGTGAAAAATTTCGTGCAAAACAAACAAAGTTTGAGCTACTTTATGCACAAAAGTGCCAAAAACGCTAAAAAACCCATAAAATCGTAACTTAACACATAATTTCTAGCATATGAATATGATTTTAAATTCTAACCACTTCAACACAATAATTTATACCAAATAGTGTTGTGTGCCAAGTTTCGTGCAAAACAAACAAAGTTTGAGCCACTTTACGTGCATAGGTGCCGAAAACGCTTAAAAACCCTTAAAATCGCAAATTAACACGTAATTTCTAGCTTATGAATATGATTTTCAATTCTTACGACTTCAACAAAATAATATATACCTAATAGTGTCTTGTGCCATGTTTCGTACAAATCAAACCACGTTTGAACTACTTTATGCGCCAAAGTGCCAAAAACGCTTAAAAACTATTAAAATCGTAACTTAAGAGATAAATTCTAGCATATGAGTATGATTTAAATTCAAACCACTTAAACAAAATAATATATACAAAATAGTGTTGTGTGCCAAGTTTCGTTAAAAAAAACAAAGTTTTAGCTACTTTATGCACAAAAGTTCCAAAAACGCTTTAAAACCCTTAAATTCACAACTTAACACGTAATGTCTAGCATATGAATATGATTTTAAATCGTTACCACTTCAAAAAAATAATATATACCAAATAGTTTTGTGTGCCAATTTCATGCAAAACAATCCAAGTTTGAACTACTTTATGCGCAAAAGTGCTAGAAACGTTTAAAAACCCATAAAATCGGAACTCAACACGTAATTTCTAGCATATGAATATCATTTTCAATTTTAACCACTTCAACACAATAATATATACTAAATAGATTTGTGTACCAAGTTTCGAGCAAAACAAACCAAGTTTGAGCTACTTCATGTGCAAAAGTGCAAAAAACGCGTAAAAACTCATAAAATCGCAATTAACCGTAATTTCTATCTTATGAATATGATTTTAAATTCTAACCAATTCAACAAAATTATATATACCATATAGTGTTGTGTGCCAAGTCTTGTGCTAAACTAACCAAGTTTGAGCTACTTTATGCGCAAAAGTGCCAAAAACGCTTAAAAACCCATAAAATCGCACACTTAACACGTAATTTCTAGCATATGGATATAATTTTGAATTCTTACCACTTAAACACAATAATATATACCAAATAGTGTTCTGTGCCAAGTTTCGAGCAAAACAAACAAAGTTTGAGCTACTTTATGTACAAAAGTGCCAAAAACGCTAAAAGACCCATAAAATCGTAACTTAACACATAATTTCTAGCATATGAATATGATTTTAAATTCTAACCACTTCAACACAATAATTTATACCAAATAGTGTTGTGTGCCAAGTTTCGTGCAAAACAAACAAAGTTTGAGCCACTTTACGCGCATAGGTGCCGAAAACGCTTAAAAACCCTTAAAATCGCAAATTAACACGTAATTTCTAGCTTATGAATATGATTTTCAATTCTTACGACTTCAATAAAATAATATATACCTAATAGTGTCTTGTGCCAAGTTTCGTACAAATCAAACCACGTTTGAACTACTTTATGCGCCAAAGTGCCAAAAACGCTTAAAAACTATTAAAATCGTAACTTAAGAGATAAATTCTAGCATATGAGTATGATTTAAAATTCAAACCACTTAAACAAAATAATATATACAAAATAGTGTTGTGTGCCAAGTTTCGTTAAAAAAAACAAAGTTTTAGCTACTTTATGCACAAAAGTTCCAAAAACGCTTTAAAACCCTTAAATTCACAACTTAACACGTAATGTCTAGCATATGAATATGATTTTAAATCGTTACCACTTCAAAAAAATAATATATACCAAATAGTTTTGTGTGCCAATTTCATGCAAAACAATCCAAGTTTGAACTACTTTATACGCAAAAGTGCTAGAAACGTTTAAAAACCCATAAAATCGGATCTCAACACGTAATTTCTAGCATATGAATATCATTTTCAATTTTAACCACTTCAACACAATAATATATACTAAATAGATTTGTGTACCAAGTTTCGTGCAAAACAAACCAAGTTTGAGCTACTTCATGTGCAAAAGTGCAAAAAACGCGTAAAAACCCATAAAATCGCAATTAATCGTAATTTATATCTTATGAATATGATTTTAAATTCTAACCACTTCAACAAAATTATATATACCATATAGTGTTGTGTGCCAAGTCTTGTGCTAAACTAACCAAGTTTGAGCTATTTTATGCGCAAAAGTGCCAAAAACGCTTTAAAACCCATAAAATCGCACACTTAACACGTAATTTCTAGCATATGGATATAATTTTGAATTCTTACCACTTAAACACAATAATATATACCAAATAGTGTTCTGTGCCAAGTTTCGAGCAAAACAAACAAAGTTTGAGCTACTTTATGTACAAAAGTGCCAAAAACGCTAAAAGACCCATAAAATCGTAACTTAACACATAATTTCTAGCATATGAATATGATTTTAAATTCTAACCACTTCAACACAATAATTTATACCAAATAGTGTTGTGTGCCAAGTTTCGTGCAAAACAAACAAAGTTTGAGCCACTTTACGCGCATAGGTGCCGAAAACGCTTAAAAACCCTTAAAATCGCAAATTAACACGTAATTTCTAGCTTATGAATATGATTTTCAATTCTTACGACTTCAATAAAATAATATATACCTAATAGTGTCTTGTGCCAAGTTTCGTACAAATCAAACCACGTTTGAACTACTTTATGCGCCAAAGTGCCAAAAACGCTTAAAAACTATTAAAATCGTAACTTAAGAGATAAATTCTAGCATATGAGTATGATTTAAAATTCAAACCACTTAAACAAAATAATATATACAAAATAGTGTTGTGTGCCAAGTTTCGTTAAAAAAAACAAAGTTTTAGCTACTTTATGCACAAAAGTTCCAAAAACGCTTTAAAACCCTTAAATTCACAACTTAACACGTAATGTCTAGCATATGAATATGATTTTAAATCGTTACCACTTCAAAAAAATAATATATACCAAATAGTTTTGTGTGCCAATTTCATGCAAAACAATCCAAGTTTGAACTACTTTATACGCAAAAGTGCTAGAAACGTTTAAAAACCCATAAAATCGGATCTCAACACGTAATTTCTAGCATATGAATATCATTTTCAATTTTAACCACTTCAACACAATAATATATACTAAATAGATTTGTGTACCAAGTTTCGTGCAAAACAAACCAAGTTTGAGCTACTTCATGTGCAAAAGTGCAAAAAACGCGTAAAAACCCATAAAATCGCAATTAACCGTAATTTCTATCTTATGAATATGATTTTAAATTCTAACCACTTCAACAAAATTATATATACCATATAGTGTTGTGTGCCAAGTCTTGTGCTAAACTAACCAAGTTTGAGCTACTTTATGCGCAAAAGTGCCAAAAACGCTTTAAAACCCATAAAATCGCACACTTAACACGTAATTTCTAGCATATGGATATAATTTTGAATTCTTACCACTTAAACACAATAATATATACCAAATAGTGTTCTGTGCCAAGTTTCGAGCAAAACAAACAAAGTTTGAGCTACTTTATGTACAAAAGTGCCAAAAACGCTAAAAGACCCATAAAATCGTAACTTAACACATAATTTCTAGCATATGAATATGATTTTAAATTCTAACCACTTCAACACAATAATTTATACCAAATAGTGTTGTGTGCCAAGTTTCGTGCAAAACAAACAAAGTTTGAGCCACTTTACGCGCATAAGTGCCGAAAACGCTTAAAAACCCTTAAAATCGCAAATTAACACGTAATTTCTAGCTTATGAATATGATTTTCAATTCTTATGACTTCAACAAAATAATATATACCTAATAGTGTCTTTTGCCAAGTTTCGTACAAATCAAATCACGTTTGAACTACTTTATGCGTCAAAGTGCCAAAAACGCTTATAAACTATTAAAATTGTAACTTAAGAGATAAATTCTAGCATATGAGTATGATTTAAAATTCTAACCACTTAAACAAAATAATATATACAAAATAGTGTTGTGTGCCAAGTTTCGTTAAAAAAAAAACAAAGTTTTAGCTACTTTATGCACAAAAGTTCCAAAAACGCTTAAAAACCCTTAAAATCACAACTTAACACGTAATGTCTAGCATATGAATATGATTTTAAATTGTTACCACTTCAAAAAAATAATATATACCAAATAGTTTTGTGTGCCAATTTCATGCAAAACAATCCAAGTTTGAACTACTTTATGCGCAAAAGTGCTAGAAACGTTTAAAAACCCATAAAATCGGAACTCAACACGTAATTTCTAGCATATGAATATGATTTTCAATTTTAACCACTTCAACACAATAATATATACTAAATAGTGTTGTGTACCAAGTTTCGTGCAAAACAAACCAAGTTTGAGCTATTTTATGCGCAAAAGTGCCAAACACGCTTAAAAACCCATAAAATCGCAACTTAACACGTAATTTCTTGCATATGAATATGATTTTAAATTCTTACCACTTCGACACAATAATATATACCAAATATTGTTGTGTTCCAAGTTTCGTGCAAAACAAACCAAGTTTGAGCTACTTTATGCGCAAAAGTGACAAAAACACTTAAAAACCCATTAAATCGCAATTTAACACGTAATTTATAGCATATGACTATGATTTTCAATTGTAACCACTTCATCACAATAATCTATACAAAATAGTGTTGCGTGCCAACTTTGGTGCAAAACAAACCAAGTTTGAGCTACTATATGTGCAAAACTGCCAAAAACGCTTAAAAACCCTTAAAATCTCAACTTAACACGTCATTTCTACCATATGAATATATGATTTTCTATTCTAACAACTTCAACACAAGAATATTTACCAAATAGTGTTGTGAACCAAGTTTCGTGGAACAAAAACGAAGTTTGAGCTACTTCATTTGCAAAAGTGCAAAAAACGCGTAAAAACCCATAAAATCGCAATTAACCGTAATTTCTATCTTATGAATATGATTTTAAATTCTAACCACTTCAACAAAATAATATATACCATATAGTGTTGTGCGCCAAGTTTCGTGTTAAAAAAACCAAGTTTGAGCTACTTTATGCGCAAAAGTGACAAAAACGCTTAAAAACCCAAAAAATCGCAACTTAACACGTAATTTCTATCATATGAATATGATTTTCAATTCTAACCACTTCAAGAAAATAATATATACTAAATAGTATGTGTGCCAAGTTTCGTACAAAGCAAAACACGTTTGAGCTACTTTATGCGCAAAAGCGCCAAAAACACTTAAAAACTATTTAAATCGCAACTTAACACGTGATTTCTAGCATATGAATATGATTTTCAATTCTTACCACTTCAACAAAATAATATATACCAAATAGTGTTGTGTTCCAAGTTTCATGCAAAACAAACCAAGTTTGAGCTACTTTATGCGCAAAAGTGTCAAAAACGCTTAAAAACCCATAAAATCGAAACTTAACACGTATGAAAGTTAAAAGGAGGTTGAATACTCTCTAGAGGGGGGGGGGGGGGGGTGAATAGAGAGTTTGGGCTATTTAAATTTGTCTGGCAGTTTGTCTCAAGAGTTTGAGAAGTCTGTCAAAAATGTTTTCTAGAACAGTTTTGAGCCAATTCGTAAACATTAATCGTATGTGTGGAAAATAAACTTTAAAGAATAACACACGATATGTTAACGAGGTTCGGTTCTAACCAACCTACTCCCCGCCTATGGGTTCTCTTTCAACCCGTAGGATTTCAACGCCTTTTATTAATCCGACTTTAATACAAACAAGAAGATCTCACTATCTCCTCTCACCACGTTCTTCCGCTTGACGAACCGTATTACAAGTCCCTTTAATAAAAGCAAAATCCCAAATCTCACAATAGAGATTCACAAGTTGAACACTTTGAAAAGTATTCTTGATTAGGCGTATTAAACTTAATCTAACTCTTTTTTAAAAACTCTTAAGCCTATTACAAATGTAAGAGTTAGATGAACTGATTATTAAGAATTACGAATTACAACTCTTAGAGAATTTCTAAATCTTAAGTTAAGAGAGAAAGTTGTAAGAAGTGGTGCATCTTAGTTCTGAAATGAAGCCTCATATATATAGTGTTACGCCTCAACACATCTTGCAAAACAAGAAGGCTCCTTTCCGTTATTTTCTGTTGACCTGGTCATTCTGCGCCTGTCTTCAAGATCTTGATCTTAACTTCAATCTGACGTGTATTGACAGCTAAAATAATTTCGTCATTGTGTGCTGTAATTTGTCTTTAATATCCAATGCTATGCTGCCACGTTAGTACTCATACAAGATAATGAAAACAAAGCAAAAACCAGATATATCAACGTTTAATTAATCATTCAAATTATTTCCTATTTTTAGTATTAATTCAAATAGTCATTTTCTATTTTTAGTATTAATTCAAATATCATCCTATTAATAGAAAACTCTATAATCTTGCATAACAACTAATTCAATATCAAATATAGCCGTGTACTATAATTAGCAAAACATGTGTACCTTGTACTATATTTAATCATCAAACTAATTTAAACTCATATTTAAATTCAAGTTCAAATGTAAAACATTTAAACGTTAAACAAAAACGTGTAATAAAATATTCAAACTTAATTTCAAATAATATGCAAGTTAATTTTAATGAACCTTGACCTATTAAAATATTTCAAATATAATTTCAAGGAACATTGACCTATTAAAATATTTCAAATATAATTACGAAACTAACCTGAATGTAAACGTAATTATCTTCAAGACTTTGAAACGTATTTCAGGACTTATAAAATTAACTCTAAGATAAACTTAAGTTCTTTAAGTATATTCCTACGTCTTCGAACTTAAATATATACTACTAATTAAATATATATCAAATATGATTTTAGACTTACTTAAACAACTAAATGTAATTACTTAATTTATTTGTTTAATCAATATGTGTTTTGAATTATCATCATTAACGACATCATTAACGAGAATTAAGTCTTCAATCTCCCTTTATCATTGTTTAAAAGAGTTGAGTCTTCAATCTCCTCCTTGATGAAAGCCAAAACCATATTTTCCTAAATCATATTTCTAAGTTAATATGAACTGAAAACATGATAAGAATAAACAATATATCTTTAAGGAGAATAATTTTAAGACTTGATCATCAATCAGAATGTTCTTCAAAATTCTGAAAACAGTTTTAAAACAGAACAATATAATATAATCCAGTGAATTTTCATACTTCATATCATCACAATCATTATTTATGCAAACAAATATCCAATCATAATACATGCAAATATAATAATCATTATTGTAATGTAACATCATATCAAAACTTTAATATCAAATACATGATTATCGAACATTATGATCATGAACAATAATCAATAATCAGCAACAATCAATTTTTATATCTATATTTTTACAAATATGAATATCATATCTTCTTTAAGCATGAATGTTAAGCATTAATGCATTTAGCAATAAACAGAATAATTCATTAATAAATCAGAGCGAAACATTCAACAATATATCCAATCATTCAGCAATATATCAGAGTATAATATATCAGAACATCTAAAAAACAAACCAGCAATATAAGCAAAATATGATAAGCAAGCAATCAAGCAAACAAAGCAACAAAAATCTTGAGCAAGTAAGCATGCAAATAAAATATAATATACATACATAAACATATATATATCTCCCCCTTTTTAACTTTCATCAAAAAGTAAACAGGAAGAAGCAAAATGTTGAATATATATATTTTTTAAATTATTATTATTAACAATCCCATATTTATAGTTCAAATAATTTTTAAGAAATTGAAATCAAATTTTCAATTCTTAAATTCATGCATAAACACAAATATATTGACAATCAAACATGTAAATGTAATGCTCCCCCTTAATACGTACTTAGTATTTAAGTAATTAACGTCTCAATCCTTTTACTAATATGCCATTACTCCCCCTTAATTCATGCAACATCATTTAGCATGCCAAGTTCCATACGTATATAAGCAAAACGATCAGCACTTAAAGGTTTTGTAATTACATCCTCTAACTGATTTTCAGTAGATATAAAAGATAAAGAAATATTACCTTTTTCAACATGATCTCTTATGAAATGGTGACGTACCTCAATGTGTTTTGTACGAGAATGTTGCACAGGATTCTTTGTAATACAAATTGCACTTGTATTATCACACTTTATTGGTATGCCTTTGAAATCAATTCCAAGGTCTCTAAGTTGTTGAGAAATCCATAAAATTTGAGAGCAACATGCACCCGCAGCTATGTATTCAGGTTCAGCTGTAGATAAAGCAACTAAATTTTGCTTTTTAGAATACCATGAGATTAATGAATTTCCTAAGAATTGACACGATCCTGAGGTGCTTTTTCTATCAACTTTGTATCCAGCATAATCAGCATCTGTAAAGCCAATCAAACTAAAATTTCCACAACTAGGGTACCCTAGACCAAAGTCTTTAGTCCCATATAAATATCTAAAGATTCTCTTAACTGCTGTTAAGTGAGATTCTTTTGGGTTAGCTTGAAAACGAGCACATAAGCAAACACTAAACATTATATCAGGACGACTAGCAGTTAAATACAATAAAGAACCAATGATACCTCTATAAGTCTTTTGATCAACACTCTTACCATTTATATCTTGGTCCAGACTTAGTGTTGTACTCATAGGCGTATTAACTTCTTTACATTGATCCATATTGTACTTCTTTAACAAATCTCTAACATATTTACTTTGACAAATAAATATGCCATCTTTCTTTTGTTTTATTTGTAGTCCAAGAAAGAATGTTAAGTCTCCTATCATGCTCATTTCAAACTCTTTGCACATAATCTCAGAAAATTCCTTGCACAAAGAATCATTAGTAGCTCCAAACAATATATCATCAACATATACTTGAACAACTAGAATATCTTTTCCTTTAGTTTTAATGAAAAGTGTTTTATCAATTTTACCTTGTTGAAATTCATTTTCAAGTAGATATGAGCTAAATCTGTCATACCAAGCTCTTGGAGCTTGTTTCAAGCTATATAATGCTTTATTTAGTTTGAACACATGATTAGGTAGATTAGAATTTTCAAAGCCGGGTGGTTGTTTAACATATACTTCTTCTTGCAAGTATCCATTTAAGAATGCACATTTAACATCCATTTGATATAGTTTAACATTCATGTATGAAGTAAAAGCAAGGATAATACGAATAGATTCTAACCTTGCAACTGGTGCGAAAGTTTCATCATAATCTATACCTTCTTCTTGATTATAGCCTTGAGCTACCAGCCTTGCTTTATTCCTTACAATATCTCCATCCTCATTGAGTTTATTGCGAAAGACCTATCTAGTTCCAATGATAGTACGATCTGGAGGTCTTTCAACTAGATCCCAAACTTTGTTCCTTTCGAATTCATTTAATTCATTTTGCATTGCAATGATCCACTCTGGTTCTTGTAATGCTTCTTTAACATCTTTAGGTTCTATAAGAGAAACAAAAGCAGAAAATGCACATAGATTTTTAAGAGAGGATCGAGTTTGCGTACCTTTGTTTGATCACTTATAATGTTTTCTGGAGGACGTTGAGATGACATTCTAATCCTTCTTCGTAGTATGGATGGTGTGTTTACATTCAAAGAACTTGTACTTACTTCATTAGAGTTATTTCTAATTGGTGTATCTAAAACAGTATGTTCAGGAACTATCTCAAGCTCTTGAGATTGGGTCTCAAGATCAGACTATGAGTCTTCAATGTTAACAACCTGTTTTCCTTCATCATCAATACATTGTATGGTATCCTGCATGTTATTCTTTTTAACTGCACTGGTAACATTAACATCCAGTTCGTCATCACTCAAATCATCAAAATGTTTATTAAGGTTTAACTCTTTAAATCCTTCATTTAAAGTTTCATTTTCGGATTCATCAAAAACAACATGTATACTTTCTTCAACTATACCTGTACGTTTGTTCAGCACTCGATAAGCTTTGCTATTAAGTGAGTATCCAAGAAATATACCTTCATCACTTCTAGCATCAAATTTACCTAAATTGTCTTTACCATTATTATGAATAAAACATTTGCAACCAAACGGTCTAAGGTAAGCTATATTCGATTTTCTTCCTTCGAATAACTCATAGGGAGTTTTCTTAAGTATAGGTCTTATAAGGCATCTATTTAAAACATAATTAGCTGTGTTAACAGCCTCAGCCCAATAGTGTTTAGCTAATCCATTTTCAATAAGCATTGTCCTAGCCATTTCTTCTAAGGTTCGATTTTTCCTTTCAACTACACCGTTTCGTTGGGGTGTCCTAGGAGCTGAAAAGTTATGGGTTATTCCATATTTTTCACAAAAGGAGTCAAAGCCTAGTTGATCAAACTCTCTCCCATGGTCACTATTAATCGAGACTATTGGAAGGTTCAGTTGAGTTTGCATCTCTTTACAACGTCTTAAGAACGGTTTCAAGGCTTCACTTTTATCCTTCAAAAAGTCAACCCATGTAAATCTAGAATAATCATCAACTATAACTAAGATGTAAGATTTACCTCTTATGCTCCGTACACGCATTGGTCCACATAAATCAATATGTAAGAGTTCACATGGTCTTGATGTACTTACCATTTTCTTCGGTTTGAATGAACTTCTTACTTGTTTACCTTTAATGCATGCGTCACAAATAGGACTTTGTTTATAGTCAAGAGCTGGAAGTCCCTTAACTAGATCTTTACTTACCAACTTTTGCATGGTGTGAGTATTAATGTGGCCAAGACGTCTATGCCATAGTTTTGGATTATCTGTAATAGCTTTCAAGCATTTGAAATTCTGCTCTGCAATTTCGTTAGTATGCAAGGCATAAACATTATCATTTCTAAGGGCAGTAATGAGAGTATCTTCGGTATTAGGATTTTTAACAACACATTTTTCTTTGTCAAATATTACTTCATTACCTTTATCACATAGTTGAGATACACTTAGCAAATTAAATTTTAGACCTTCAACTAAATAAACATTGTCAATAGTTTTAGATGGATTCTTACCAATTTTACCAACGCCTAAAATTTTGCATTTACCTTTATCTCCTAATGTGATTGAGCCATTGCATCTTTCTTTAATTTCTGAAAATAAGGAAATTTTACCACTCATATGCCTCGAGCATCCACTATCTAGAATCCATTTTTGTCTAACCTACAAAACAAAAAAAATAACCTTTCTCAACCCTACTTGGCTATCCATGTGACAAATTTGGAACCATATTCGGGATAGACCATGTTGGGTGGTCTTGTCCCTTTAGGAACCTATATTTGCTTTATCTGTCCACGTAATTCAAGAGAAAAGGAATTCTTGATAATATGATTTTCCTTACATCTGTAAGGACATGCAAATCTAATATGTCCTTCTTTGCAACAAAAGGTGCACGTAGGTGTTCGTTTATGTTTATATGCACTTTTCACAAATGTGGTTTTTTTCTTATAGTTATGTGTAACATTATTATAACCAATACCACGTTTATCACTAGTTAGTTTTTGTCGTGTAAGCATTTTAGTGAATTTGGATTCAGATTCATTTAGCTTGGTTAATGCTTGTAGATTTTTCTCAGATTCATGTTTCAAAGTTTTGAGCCTAGCTTCAAGGTCATTGTTTTCATTCTTAAGGTCAATAAGCTGTTTAGTTTGGCTGAGATTCTGTTCTTTCAAGACCTTGACAGTCTTTTCAAGATTAATTTTTTCAGCCTTTAGCGATTCATTTTTATTTATGATTTCTTCACAACCTTCAGCATAATGACGTATTCTATCCTCTAAAGTGTTTTTCTCATCTTTTAAAATTTTCTCAATTTGAAACATATTAACAAGAGTTGTAACTAATTCATCTTTTGAGCATGTGTTAAGAAAGTCACGTACCTCTTTATGATTTTGATCTAAATCATCATTGTTATCATTATCAGCCATAAGACATACATGAGCTTGTCCATCTTCAGTTTCAGATTCGGATGATCCTTCGGAATCACTCCAAGTTGCAACCATCACTTATTTCTTCTTGTTCTTTTTGTAGGATTGTCTTTTCTTCTTAGGACAGTCCTTTACGATATGTTCTGTAGAACCACACTCAAAACAAGCAAGTTTGTTAGTCTTAAAGTTTGAATTAGAGTTAGAAGACTTACCTTTATTTCTGGATTTAAATTTCTTAAATCTTTTTCGCATCTTCATAATTCCTTCAAGACCTTTTGTGATCAACCCAAATGGATCTTCCTCATCATCGCTATCTTCATTTTCACTTGAAGATTCATGATGTTTCTTTGCCTTTAGAGCAAGATTTTTCATGGAAGGTATTACATTATTTTCTCCATCATCATGTAGGGTAAGTTCATGAGTTGTGAGTTTTCCAACGAGGTCATCAAGTGATAGAACTCTCAAGTCTTGAGCTTCCTCGATGGCGGTGACTTTTGGACCCCATTTCGATCTTGGAAGACACCTTAAGACTTTCGTGACTTTTTCTGCATTAGTAAAAGTTTTGCCAAGACAATTCAAACTGTTAGTAATCAAAGTAAAACGAGTAAACATTTCATTTATATTCTCATCCTTTTCCATCTTAAACATATCGTATTGATGCATAAGGATGTTGATCTTTGTTTCCTTCACTTGACTTGTTCCTTCGTATGTCACAACCAGCTTGTCCCATATTTCTTTAGCACTTGTACATGAAGAAACTCGAATGAACTCATTACCATTCAAAGCACAACATAATTGATTCATTGCCCTATAGTTTTTGAAAACCCATTCCAAATCAGTTTGTGAATATTCGGATTCGGACTTTAGTACATCATTTCCTTGAGCGTCCTTTTTCATGGGTATCTTAGGTCCTTTAGTCATGATCTCCCAAAGTTCCATATCTTGATCAATCACGAACATTTTCATCAAAGTTTTCCAATGTGAAAAATTTGTACCGCAAAACAAAGGTGGTCTTGAACATGAACGTCCTTGAGCAAACAACCCTTCTCCTATTGGATCCATCACAAGATATTACTCTTTTTATGTGAAACTCAGCTCTGATACCAAATGAAAGTTAATAGGAGGTTGAATACTCTCTAGAGGGGGGGTGAATAGAGAGTTTGGGCTATTTAAATTTTGTCTGGCAGTTTGTCTCAAGAGTTTGAGGAGTCTGTCAAAAATGTTTTCTGGAACAGTTTTGAGCCAATTCGTAAACACTAATCGTATGTGTGGAAAATAAACTTTAAAGAATAACACACGATATGTTAACGAGGTTCGGTTCTAACCAACCTACTCCCCGCCTCTGGGTTCTCTTTCAACCCGTAGGATTTCAACGCCTTTTATTAATCCGACTTTATTAATATGAGTTTTTATTAATTTCCTCTCACCACGTTCTTCCCCTTGAAGAACCGTATTGCAAGTCCCTTTAATAAAAGCAAAATCCCAAATCTCACAATAGAGATTCACAAGTTGAACACTTTGAAAAGTATTCTTGATTAGGCGTATTAAACATAATCTAACTCTTTTTTAAAAACTCTTAAGCCTATTACAAATGTAAGAGTTAGATGAACTAAGAATTAAGAATTACGAATTACAACTCTTAGAGAATTTCTAAATCTTAAGTCAAGAGAGAAAGTTGTAAGAAGTGGTGCATCTTAGTTTTGAATTGAAGCCTCATATATATAGTGTTACGCCTCAATACATCTTGCAAAACAAGAAGGCTCCTTTCCGTTATTTTCTGTTGACCTGGTCATTCTGCGCCTGTCTTCAAGATCTTGATCTTAACTTCAATCTGACGTGTATTGACATCTAAAATAATTTCGTCATTGTGTGCTGTAATTTGTCTTTAATATCCAATGCTATGCTGCCACGTTATTACTCATACAAGATAATGAAAACTAAGCAAAAACAAGATATATCAACGTTTAATTAATCATTCAAATTAATTCCTATTTTTAGTATTAATTCAAATAGTCATTTTCTATTTTTAGTATTAACTCAAATATCATCCTATTAATAGAAACTCTATAATCTTGCATAACAACTAATTCAATATCAAATATAGCCGTGTACTATTATTAGCAAAACATGTGTACCTTGTACTATATTTAATCATCAAACTAATTTAAACTCATATTTAAATTCAAGTTCAAATGTAAAACATTTAAACGTTAAACAAAAACGTGTAATAAAATATTCAAACTTAATTTCAAATAATATGCAAGTTAATTTTAATGAACATTGACCTATTAAAATATTTCAAATATAATTTCAAGGAACATTGACCTATTAAAATATTTCAAATATAATTACGAAACTAACCCGATTGTAAACGTAATTATCTTCAAGACTTTGAAACGTATTTCAGGACTTATAAAATTAACTCTAAGATAAACTTAAGTTCTTTAAGTATATTCCTACGTCTTCGAACTTAAATATATACTACTAATTAAATATATATCAAATATGATTTTAGACTTACTTAAACAACTAAATGTAATTACTTAATTTATTTGTTTAATCAATATGTGTTTTGAATTATCATCATTAACGACATCATTAACGAGAATTAAGTCTTCAATCTCCCTTTATCATTGTTTAAGAGAGTTGACTCTTCAACGTAATCTCTAGCATATGAATATGATTTTCAATTCTAACCAGTTCAAAACAATAGTATATACAAAAGTGTCAAAAACGCTTAAAAAACCATTAAATCGCAACTTAACACGTAATTTCTAGTATATGACTATCATTTACATTTCTAACCACTTCAACAATATAATATATAAAAAATAGTGATGTGTGCCAAGTTTCGTGCAAAACAAACCAAGTTTTTTGCTACCATATGCGCAAAAGTGCCAAAAACGCTTCAAAAGCCATAAAATCGCAACTTAACACGTAATTTCTAGCATATGAATAAGATTTTGAATTCTAACAACTTCAACACAATAATATATACCAAATAGTTTAGTGTGCCAAGTTTCGTACAAAACAAACCACGTTTGAGCTACTTTATTGGAAAAAATCCCAAAAACACTTAAAAACCCATAAAATCGCAACTTAAAACGTAATTTGTAGCAGTTGAATATGATTTTCTATTCTAACCACTTCACCACAATAATATATTCCAAATAGTTTTGTGTGCCAAGTTTCGTGCAAAAGAAACCAAGTTTAAGCTACTTTATGCGCAAAAGTACCAAAAACGCTTAAAAACCCTTAAAAGCGCAACTTAACACGTAATTTCTAGCATATGAATATGATTTTCAATTCTTACCACTTCAACAAAATAATATATACCAAATAGTGTTGTGTGCCAAGTTTCGTGCAAAACAAACCAAGTTTAAGCTGTTTTATGCGCAAAAGTGCCAAAAACGCTTAAAAACCCATAAAATTGCAACTTAACACGTAATTTCTTGCATATGAATATGATTTTAAATTCTAACCACTTCGACACAATTATATATACCAAATATTGTTGTGTGCCAAGTTTCGAGCAAAACAAACCATGTTCGAGCTACTTTATGCGCAAAAGTGACAAAAACGCTTAAAAACACATTAAATCGCAACTTAACACGTAATTATAGCATATCACTATGATTTTCAATTGTAACCACTTCAACACAATAATCTATACAAAATAGTGTTGCGTGCCAAGTTTCGTGCAAAACAAACCAAGTTTGAGCTACTATATGCGCAAAAGTACCAAAAACGCTTAAAAACCCTTAAAATCTCAACTTAACACGTGATTTTTAGCATATGAATATGATTTTCAATTTTAACAACTTTAACACAATAATATATACCAAATAGTGTTGTGTGCAAAGTTTCGTGCAAAACAAACCAAGTTTGAGCTACCTTTTTGGAAAAAATCCCAAAATCACTTAAAAACACTTAAAATCGCAACTTAACACGTAATTTCAAGTATATGAATATAATTTTCAATTCTTACCACTTCAACAAAATAATATATACCAAATAGTGTTGTGTTCCATGTTTCTTGCAAAACGAACCAAGTTTGAGCTACTTTATTCGCAAAACTGCCAAAAACGCTTAAAAACCAATAAAATCGCAACGTAACACGTAATTTCTAACATATGATTATGATTTTGAATTCTTACCACTTCAACACAATAATAAATACCAAATCGTGTTGTGCCCCAAGTTTGGTGCAAAACTAACCAAGTTTGAGCTACTTTATGCGCAAAAGTGCCAAAAACGCTTAAAAACCCATAAAATCGCAACTTATCACGATATTTCTAGCATATAAATATCATTTTCAATTCTAACCACTTCAACACAATAATATATACCACATAGTGTTGTGTGCCAAGTTTTGTGCTAAACAAACCAAGTTTGAGCTACGTTATGCGCAAAAGTGCAAAAAACGCATAATTTCTAGCATATGTATATGATTTTGAATTCTTACTACTTCAACACAATAATATATATCAAATAGTGTTGTGTGCCATGTTTGGTTTAAAACAAACCTAGTTTGAGCTACTTTATGCGCAAAAGCGCCAAAAATGCTTAAAAACCCATAAAATCGAAACTTAACACGTAATTTCTAGCATATGAATATGATTTTGAATTTTAACCACTTCAACACAATAATATATACCAAATAGTGTTGTGTGCCAAGTTTCGTGCAAAACAAACCAAGTTTGAGCTACTTCATGCACAAAAGTGCCAAAAACGCATAAAAACCCATAAAATCGCAACTTAACACGTAATTTCTAGCATATGAATATGCTTTTGAATTCTAACGATTTCAACAAAATAATATATACCAAATAGTTTAGTGTATTGTGCCAAGTTTCGTACAAAACAAACCACGTTTTAGCTACTTTATGCGCAAAAGTGTCAAAAACGCTTAAAAACTATTAAAATCGTAACTTAAGAGGTAATTTCTAGCATATGAGTATGATTTAAAATTCTAACAACTTCAACAAAAAAATATATACCAAATAGTGTTGTGTGCCAAGTTTTGTGAAAAAAAACCAAGTTTTAGCTACTTTATGCACAAAAGTTCCAAAAACGCTTTAAAACCCTTAAAATCACAACTTAACACGTAATTTCTAGCATATGAATATGATTTTCAATTCTTACCACTTCAACAAAATAATATATACCAAATAGTGTTGTGTGCCAAGTTTCATGCAAAACAATCCAAGTTTGAACTACTATATGCGCAAAAGTGCCAAAAACGTTTAAAAACCCATAAAATCAAAACTTAACACGTAATTTCTAACATATAAATATGATTTTCAATTCTAACCACTTCAACACAATTATATATACCAAATATTGTTGTGTGCCAAGTTTCGTGCAAAACAAACCAAGTTTAAGCTATTTTATGCGCAAAAGTGCCAAAAACGCTTAAAAACCCATAAAATTGCAACTTAACACGTAATTTCTTGAATATGAATATGATTTTAAATTCTAACCACTTCGACACAATTATATATACCAAATATTGTTTTGTGCCAAGTTTCGCGCCACACAAACCATGTTTGAGCAACTTTATGCGCAAAAGTGACAAAAACGCATAAAAACACATTAAATCGCAACTTAACACGTAATAATAGCATATGACTATGATTTTCAATTGTAACCACTTCAACACAATAATCTATACAAAATAATGTTGCGTGCCAACTTTTGTGCAAAATAAACCAAGTTTGAGCTACTATATGCGCAAAAGTGCCAAAAACGCTTAAAAACCCTTAAAATCTCAACTTAACACGTGATTTTTAGCATATGAATATGATTTTCAAGTTTTACCACTTCAAAAAAATAACATACACCAAATAGTGTTGTGTTCCAAGTTTCATGCAAAACAAATCAAGTTTGAGCTACTTGATGCGCAAAAGTGCCAAAAACGCTTAAAAACCCATAAAATCGAAACTTAACACGTAATCTCTAGCATATGAGTATGATTTTCAATTCTAACCAGTTGAACAATATATACCAAATAGTGTTGTGTGCCAAGTTTTGTGCAAAACAAACCAAGTTTGAGCTACTTCATGCGCAAAAATGCCAAAAACGCTTAAAAACCCTTAAAATCGCAACTTAACACGTAATTTCTATCATATGAATATGATTTTCAATTCTAACCACTTCAACAAAATAATATATACCAAATAGTGTTGTGTTCCAAGTTTCATGCAAAACAAACCAAGTTTGATCTTCTTTATGCGCAAAAGTGTCAAAAACGCTTAAAAACGCATAAAATTGAAAATTAACACGTAATCTCTAGCATATGAATATGATTTTCAATTCAAACCAGTTCAATACAATAATATATACCATTTAGTGTTGTGTTCCAAGTTTCGAGCAAAACAAACCAAGTTTGAGCTACTTTATGCACAAAAGTTCCAAAAACGCTTAAAAACCCATAAAATTGCAACTTAACACTTAATTTCTAGCAAATGAATATAATTTGCAACTCTAAACACTTCAACACAATAATATATACCAAATAGTGTTGTGTGCAAAGTTTCGTGCAAAACAAACCAAGTTTGAGCTACTTTATGCACAAAATTTCCAAAAATGCTTAAAAACCTATAAAATCGCAAATTAACACGTAATTTCAAGCATATGAATATGATTTTAAATTCTAACCACTTCAACACAATAATATATACAAAATAGTGTTGTGTGCCAAATTTTTTGCAAAACAAACCATGTTTGAGCTACTTTTTGCGCAAACGTGCCAAAAACGCTTAAAAACCCTTAAAATAGCAATTTTACACGTAATTTCTAGCATATGAATATGATTTTGAGCTACTTTATGCGCAATAATATATACCTAATAATTTGCGTTCTAATTTTCATGCAAAATAAACCAAGTTTGAGCTACTTTATGCGCAATAGTGTCAAAAACGCTTAAAAATCCATAAAATCAAAACTTAACATGTAATCTCTAGCATATGAATATATGATTTTCAATTCTAACCAGTTTAACACAATAATATATACCAAATAGTGTTGTGTGCCAAGTTTCGTGCAATACGAACCAAGTTTGAGCTACTTTATGCGCAAAAGTGCCAAAAACGCTTAAAAACCCAGAAAATTGCAATTTAATACGTAATTTCAAGCATATGAATATAATTTTCTATTCTAAACAGTTCAACACAATAATATATACCAAATAGTGTTGTGTGCAAAGTTTCGTGCAAAACAAACCAAGTTTGAGCTACTTTATGCGCAAAAGTGCCAAAAACGCATAAAAACCCATAAAATCGCTACTTAACACGTAATTTCTAGCATATGAATATATGATTTTCTATTTTAACCACTTCAACACAATAATATATACCAAATAGTGTTGTAAGCAAAGTTTTGTGAAAAACAAACCAAGTTTGAGCTACTTTATATGCAAATGTGTCAAAAAAGCTTAAAAACCCATAAAATCGCAACTTAACAAATAATTTCTATCATATGAATATGATTTTAAATTCTAACCACTTCAACATAATAATATATACCAAATAGTTTTGTGTGCCATATTTCGTACACAACAAACCACGTTTGAGCTACTTTATGCGCAGAAGTGCCAAAAACGCTTAAAAACTATTAAACTCGCAACTTAACACGTGATTTCTAGCATATCAATATGATTTTCAATTATTACCACTTCAACAAAATAATATATACCAAATAGTGTTGTGTTCCAAGTTTCATGCAAAACAAACCAAGTCTGAGTTACTTTATGCGCAAAAGTGCCAAAATTGCTTTAAAACCCATAAAATTGCAACTTAACACGTAATTTCAAGCATATGAATATAATTTTCTATTCTAAACATTTCAACACAATAATATATACCAAATAGTGTTGTGTGCAAAGTTTCGTGCAAAACAAACCAAGTTTGAGCTACTTTATGCGCAAAAGTGCCAAAAACGCATAAAAACCCATAAAATCGCTACTTAACACGTAATTTCTAGCATATGAATATATGATTTTCTATTTTAACCACTTCAACACAATAATATATACCAAATAGTGTTGTAAGCAAAGTTTTGTGAAAAACAAACCAAGTTTGAGCTACTTTATATGCAAATGTGTCAAAAAAGCTTAAAAACCCATAAAATCGCAACTTAACAAATAATTTCTATCATATGAATATGATTTTAAATTCTAACCACTTCAACATAATAATATATACCAAATAGTTTTGTGTGCCATGTTTCGTACACAACAAACCACGTTTGAGCTACTTTATGCGCAGAAGTGCCAAAAACGCTTAAAAACTATTAAACTCGCAACTTAACACGTGATTTCTAGTATATCAATATGATTTTCAATTATTACCACTTCAACAAAATAATATATACCAAATAGTGTTGTGTTCCAAGTTTCATGCAAAACAAACCAAGTCTGAGTTACTTTATGCGCAAAAGTGCCAAAATTGCTTTAAAACCCATAAAATTGCAACTTAACACGTAATTTCAAGCATATAAATATAATTTTCTATTCTAAACATTTCAACACAATAATATATACCAAATAGTGTTGTGTGCAAAGTTTCGTGCAAAAAAAACCAAGTTTGAGCTACTTTATGCGCAAAATTGCCAAAAACGCATTAAAACTCATAAAATCGCTACTTAACAAATAATTTCTATCATATGAATATGATTTTAAATTCTAACCACTTCAACATAATAATATATACCAAATAGAGTTGTGTGCCATGTTTCGTACACAACAAACCACGTTTGAGCTACTTTATGCGCAGTAGTGCCAAAAACGCTTAAAAACTATTAAACTCGCAACTTAACACGTGATTTCTAGCATATCAATATGATTTTCAATTATACCACTTCAACAAAATAATATATACCAAATAGTGTTGTGTTCCAAGTTTCATGCAAAACAAACCAAGTCTGAGTTACTTTATGCGCAAAAGTGCCAAAAATGCTTTAAAACCCATAAAATTGCAACTTAACACGTAATTTCAAGCATATGAATATAATTTTCTATTATAAACATTTCAACACAATAATATATACCAAATAGTGTTGTGTACAAAGTTTCGTGCAAAAAAAACCAAGTTTGAGCTACTTTATGCGCAAAAGTGCCAAAAACGCATAAAAACTCATAAAATCGCTACTTAACATGTAATTTCTAGCATATGAATGTATGATTTTCTATTTTAACCACTTCGACACAATAATATATACCAAATAGTGTTGTAAGCAAAGTTTTGTGAAAAACAAAACAAGTTTGAGCTGCTTTATGTGCAAATGTCTCAAAAACGCTTAAAAACCCATAAAATCGTAACTTAACAAATAATTTCTATCATATGAATATGATTTTAAATTCTAACCACTTCAACATAATAATATATACCAAATAGTTTTGTGTGCCAAGTTTCGTACACAACAAACCACGTTTGAGCTACTTTATGCGCAAAAGTGCCAAAAACGCTTAAAAACTATTAAAATCGCAACTTAACACGTGATTTCTAGCATATGAATATGATTTTCAATTCTTACCACTTCAGGAAAATAATATATACCAAATAGTGTTGTGTTCCAAGTTTCATGCAAAACAAACCAAGTCTGAGTTACTTTATGCGCAAAAGTGCCAAAAATGCTTTAAAACCCATAAAATTGCAACTTAACACGTAATTTCTAGCATATGAATATAATTTTCAATTCTAAACACTTCAACACATTAATATATACCAAATAGTGTTGTGTGCAAAGTGTCGCGCAAAACAAACCAAGTTAACACGTAATTAACACGTAATTTCTAGCATATGAATATGATTTTAAATTCTAACCATTTCAACACAATAATATATACCAAATAGTGTTGTGTGCCATTTTTCGTGCAAAACAGACCAAGTTTGAGCCACTTTATGCGCAAAAGTACCAAAAACGCTTAAAAAACCATAAAATCGCAACTTAACACGTAATTTCTAGTATATGAATATGATTTTCAATGCTGAACACTTCAACACAATAATATATACCAAATAGTGTTGTGTGACAAATTTCGTGCAAAACAAACCAATTTGAGCTACTTTATGCGCAAAAGTGCCAAAAACGCTTATAAACCTATAAAATCGCAACATAACACTTAATTTCTAGCATATGAATATGATTTTGAATTCTTACCACTTAAACACAATAATATGTACCACATAGTGTTGTGTGCCAAGTTTTGTGCTAAACTAACCAAGTTTGAGCTACTTTATGCGCAAAACAACCAAAAACGTTTAAAAACCCATAAATTCGCAACATAACACGTAATTTCTAGCATATGGATATGATTTTTAATTCTTACCACTTGAACACCATAATATATACCAAATAGTGTTTTGTGCCAAGTTTGGTGCAAAACAAACTGAGTTTGAGCTACTTTATGCGCAAAAGTGCCAAAAACGCTTTAAAAACCCATAAAATCGAAACTTAACACATAATTTGTATCATATGAATATGATTTTAAATTCTAACCACTTCAACACAATAATATATACCAAATATTTTTGTGTACCTAGTTTTGTGCAAAACAAACCAAGTTTGACCTATTTTATGCGCAAAAGTGAAAAAAAACGCTTAAAAACTCATAAAATCACAAATTAACAAGTAATTTCTTGCATATGAATATGATATTAAATTCTAACCACTTTGACACAATAATATATACCAAATATTGTTGTGTGCCATGTTTCGCGCAATACAACCATGTTTGAGCTACTTTATGCGCAAAATTGACAAAAACGCTTAAAAACCCATTAAATCGCAACTTAACACGTAATTTATAGCATATGACTATGATGTTCAATTGTAACCACTTCAACACAATAATCTATACAAAATAGTGTTGCGTGCCAACTTTCGTGCAAAACAAACCAAGTTTCAGCTACTATAAGCGCAAAAGTGCCAAAAACCCTTAAAAACCCTTAAAATGTCAACTCAACACCTGATTTTTAGCATATGAATATGATTTTCAATTTTTACCACTTCAAAAAAATAATATATACCAAATAGTGTTGTGTTCCAAGTTACTTGCAAAAAAAAAAACTAAGTTTGAGCTACGTTATGCGCAAAAGTTACAAAAACGCTTAAAAACCCATAAAATCGAAACTTAACACGTAATATCTACCATATGAATATGATTTTCAATTCTAACCAGTTGAACACAATAATATATACCAAATAGTGTTGTGTGCCATGTTTCGTGCAAAACAAACCAAGTTTGAGCTACTTTATGAGCAAAAGTGCAAAAAACGCTTAAAAAAACTCGTAAAATTGCAACTTAACACGTAGTTTATAGCATATGAATATTATTTTCAATTCTAACCACTTCAACACAATAATACAGACCAAATAATATTGTGTGCAAATTTTCGTACAAAACAAACCAAGTTTGAGATACTTTATGCGCAAAAGTGTCAAAAACGCTTAAAAACCCATAAAAACAAAAATTAACACGTAATCTCTAGCATATAAATATGATTTTCAATTGTAACCACTTCAACACAATAATATGTACCAAATAGTGTTGTGTGCCAAGTTTCGAGCAAAACAATCCAAGTTGGAGTTACTTTATGCGCAAAAGAGCCAAAAACACTTAAAAACCCATAAAATTGCAACTTAACACGTAATTTCTAGCAAATGAATATAATTTTAAATTCTAAACACTTCAACACAATAATATATACCAAATAGTGTTGTGTGCAAAGTTTCGTGAAAAACAAACCAAGTTTGAGCAACTTTTTGCGCAAAAGTGCCAAAAATACTTAAAAACCTATAAAATCGCAAATTAACACGTAATTTGAAGCATACGAATATGATTTTAAATTCTAAAAACTTCAACACAAAAATATATACCAAATAGTGTTTGTGCCATGTTTCTTGCAAAACGAACCATGTTTCAGCTACTTTATGCGCAAAAGTGCCAAAAACGCTTAAAAACCATAAAATAGCAACTTAACACGTAATTTCTAGCATATGAATATGATTTTCAATTGTAACCACTTCAACACAATAATATATACAAAATAGTTTTGTGTGCCAAGTTTTGTACAAAACAAACCACGTTTGAGCTACTTTATGCGCAAAAATGCCAAAAACGCTTAAAAACTATTAAAATCGCAGCTTAACACGTGATTTCTAGTAGTTGAATATGATTTTCAATTCTAACCACTTCAACAAATTAATATATACCTAATAGTATTGTGTTCTAACTTTCATGCAAAAAAACCAAGTTTGAGCTACTTTATGCGCAAAAGTGTCAAAAACGCTTAAAAACCCATAAAATCAAAACTTAACACGTAATCTCTAGTATATGAATATGATTTTCAATTCTAACCAGTTCAACACAATAATATATACCAAATAGTGATGTGTGCAAAGTTTCGTGCAAAACAAACCAAGTTTGAGCTACTTTATGCGCAAAAGTGCCAAAAACGCTTCAAAACCCATAAAATTGCAACTTAACACGTAATTTCAAGCATATGAATATAATTTTCTATTCTATCATATGAATATGATCTTCAATTCTAACCACATCAACACAATAATATACACCAAATAGTTTTGTGTACTAAGTTTAGTACAAAACAAACCACGTTTGAGCTACTTTATGCGCAAAAGTGCCAAAAACGCTTAACTTAACACGTCATTTCTAGCATATGAATATGATTTTCTATTCTAACCAGTTCAACACAACAGTATATACCAAATAGTGTTGTGTGCCAAGTTTCGTGCAATACAAATCAAGTTTGAGTTACTTTGTGCGCAAAAGTGCCAAAAATGCTTAAAACCCCATAAAATTACTACTTAACACGTAATTTCTGGCATATGAATATAATTTTCAATTCTAAACACTTATATACAATAATATATACCAAATAGTGTTGTCTGCAAAGTTTCGTGCAAAACAAACCTAGTTTGAGCTACTTTATGCGCAAAAGTGCCAAAAACGATTAAAAACCTATAAAATCGCAAATTAACACGTAATTTCTAGCATATGAATATGATTTTAAATTCTAACCACTTCAACACAATAATATATACCAAATAGTGTTGTGTGCCATTTTTCGTGCAAAACAAACCAAGTTTTATTCGCAAAAGTGCTAAAAATGCTTAAAAGCCCATAAAATCACAACTTAACACGTAATTTCTAGCATTTGAATATGATTTTCAATGCTGAACACTTCAACACAATAATATATACCAAATAGTGTTGTGTGATAAATTTATTGCAAAACAAACAAAATTTGAGCTACTTTATGCGCAAAAGTCCCAAAAACGCTTAAAAACGCTTAAAAACCCATAAAATCCCAACTTAACACGTAATTTCTAGCATGTGAATATGATTTTAAATTCTGACCACTTCAACACAATAATATATACCAAATACTTTTGTGTGCAAAGTTTCGTGCAAAACAAACCAAGTTTGAGCTACTTTATTGGAAAAAATCCCAAAAACACTTAAAATCCCTTAAAATCGCAACTTAACACGTAATTTCTAGCATATGAATATGATTTTAAATTCTAACAACTTTAACAGAATAATATATACCAAATAGTGTTGTGTGCAAAGTTTCGTGCAAAACAAACCATGTTTGAGCTACTTTACTGGAAAAAATCCCAAAAACACTTAAAATCCCTTAAAATCGCAACTTAACACGTAATTTCTAGCATATGAATATGATTTTCAATTCTTAAAACTTAAAAAAAATAGTATATACCAAATAGTGTTGTGTACCAAGTTTCTTGCAAAACAAACCAAGTTTGACCTACTTTATGCGCAAAAGTGCCAAAAACGCATAAAAACCAATAAAATTGCAACTTAACATTTAATTTCTAGCATATGAATATGATTTTGAATTCTTACCACTTCAACACAATAATAAATACCAAATAGTGTTGTTTGCCAAGTTTGGTGCAAAACAAACCAAGTTTAAGCTACTTTATTCGCAAAAGTGCCAAAAGCGCTTAAAAACCAATAAAATTGCAACCTAAAACGTAATTTCAAGCATATGAATATAATTTTCTATTCTAAACACTTCAACACAATAATATATACCAAATAGCGTTTTGAGCCAAGTTTCGTGCAAAACAAACCAAGTTTGTGCTACTTTATGTGTAAAAGTGCCAAAAACACTTAAAAACTCATAAAATCGCAACTTAACACATAATTTCTAGCATATGAATATGATTTTCAATTCAAACCACTTCAACACAATAATATATAGCAAATAGTGTTGTGAGCCTACTTTCGTGCAACACAAACCAAGTTTGAGCTACGTTATGCGCAAAAGTGCCAAAAACGCTTTAAAATCCATAAAATCAGAACTTTACACGTAATTTCTAGCATATGAATATGATTTTCAATTCTAACCATTTAAACAGAATAATATATACCTAATAGTTTTGTGTGCCTACTTTCTTGCAAAACAAACCAAGTTTGAGCTACTTTGTGCGCAAAAGTGCCAAAAACGTTTAAAAACCCTTAAAATCGCAACTTAAAAAGTAATTTATCGCATATGACTATGATTTTAGACTCTAACCGCTACAACACAATAATATATACCAAATAGTGTTATGTGCAAAATTTCGTGCAAAACAAACCAAGTTTGAGCAACTTTAAGCACAAAAGCGCCAACAATGCTTAAAAACCCTAAAAATCGCAACTTAACACGTAATTTCTAGCATATGAATATGATTTTCAATTCTAACCACTTCAACAAAATAATATACACCGAATAGTGTTGTGTGCCAAGTTTCGTGCCAAACAAATCAAGTTTGAGACACTTTATGCGCAAAAGTGCCAAAAACGATTAAAAACCCTTAAAATCGCAACTTAACACATAATTTTCAGCATATGACTATGATTTAAATTTCTAAGCACTTCAACAAAATAGTATATACGAAATAGTGATATTTGCCATGTTTCGTGCAAAACAAACCAATTTTGAGCTACTATATGCGCAATAGTGCCAAAAACGCTTAAACACCCATAAAATAGCAACTTAACACGTAATTTCTAGCATATTATTATGATTTTTAATTCTAACAAATTCAACACAATAATATATACCAAATAGTGTTGTGAGCCAAGTTTCGTGCAAAACAAACCAAGTTTGTGCTACTTTATGTGCGAAAGTGCCAAAAACACTTAAAAACCCAAAAAATCGCAACTTAACACGTAATTTCTAGAATATAAATAAGATTTTCAATTCTAACCACTTCAACATAATAATATATACCAAATAGTTTTGTGTGCCAAGTTTCGTACAAAACAAACCACGTTTGAGCTACTTTATGCACAAAAGTGCCAAAAACGCTTATAAACTATTAAAATCGCAACCTAAAATGTAATTTCTAGCATATGAATATGATTTACAGTTCTAACCACTTCAATACAATAATATATACCAAATAGTGTTGTGTGCCAAATTTCGTGCAAAACAAACCAATTTTGAGCTAATTTATTCGCAATCGATCCAAAATCGCTTAAAAATCCATAAAATCCTAACATATCACGCAATCTCTAGCATATGAATATGATTTTCAATTCTAACTAGTTCAATACAATAATATATACCAAATAGTGAAGTATGCCAAGTTTCGTGCAAAACAAATCAAGTTTGAGATACTATATCCACAAAAGTGTCAAAAACGTTTAAAAACCCATAAAATCGCAACTTAACACATAATTTCTAGCATATGAATATGATTTTTAAATCTAACCACTTCAACACAATATTATATACCAAATAGTGTTTTGTGCCATGTTTCATGCAAAACAAACCAAGTTTGAGCTAATTTAAGCGCAAAAGTGCCAAAAACGGTTAAAAACTATTAAAATCGCAACATAACATGTAATTTTTAGCATATGACTATGATTTACAATTATTACCACTTCAACACAATAATATAGACGAAATAGTGTTGTGTGCCAACTTTCGTGCAAAACAAACCATGTTTGAGCTATTTTTTGCGCAAAAGTGCAAAAAACGTTTAAAAACCCTTAAAATCGCAACTTAACACGTAATTTATCGCATATGACTATGATTTTAGATTCTACCCACTACAACACAATAATATATACCAAATAGTGCGATGTGCCAAACTTCGTCCAGAACAAACCAAGTTTGAGCTACTCTATGCACAAAAGTGCCAAAAATGCTTAAAAACCCTTAAAATCGCAACTTAACACGTAATTTCTTGCATCTGAATATGATTTTCAATTCTAACCACTTCCACACAATAATATATACCAATTAGTGTTGCGTGCCAAGTATCGTGCAAAACAAACCAAGTTTGAGCTACTTTATGCGCAAAAGTGCCAAAAACACTTAAAACCCCATAAAATCGCAACTTAACACGTACTTTCTAGCATATGACTATGATTTACATTTCTAACCACTTCAACAAAATAATATATACCAAATAGTAATGTGTGCCAAGTTTCGTGCAAAACAAACCAAGTTTGAGCTACTATATGCGCAAAAGTGCCAAAAAACACTTAAAAACCCATAAAATCGCAACTTAACACGTAATTTCTAGCATATAAATATGATTTTCAATTCTAACCACTTCAACATAATAATATATACCAATAGTTTTGTGTCCCAAGTTTCGTACAAAACAATCCACGTTTGAGCTACTTTATGCGCAAAAGTGCTAAAAAACGCTTAAAAACTATTAAATCGCAACTTAAAATGTAATTTCTAGCATATGACTATGATTACAATTCTAAACCACTTCAATACAATAATATATACCAAATGGTGTTGTGTGCCAAATTTCGTGCAAAACAAACAAATTTCGAGCTACTTTATGCGCAAAAGATCCAAAAACGCTTAAAAACCCATAAAATACCAACTTAACACGTAATTTCTAGCATATGAATATTATTTTCAATTCTAACCACTTTAACACAATAATATATACCAAATAGTGTTGTGAACCAAGTTTCGTGCAAAACAAACCAAGTTTGAGCTACTTTTATGTGCAAAAAGTTCCAAAAACGCTTAAAAACCTATAAAATCGCAACTTAACACGTAATTTCTACCATATGAATATTATTTTAAATTTTAACCACTTCAACACAATAATATATACGAAATAGTTTTGTGTGCCAAATTTCGTACAAAACAAAAACGTTTGAGCTAATTTATGCGCAAAAGTGCCAAAAACATTTAAAAACAATTAAAATCGCAACTTAACATGTAATTTCTAACATATGACTATGATTTACAATTCTTACAACTTCAACAAAATAATATATACCCAATAGTATTTTGTGCCAAGTTTCACGCAAAACAAACCAAGTTTGAGCTACTTTATGCGCAAAAGTGCTCAAAAATGCTTAAAAAGCAATAAAAATCGCAATTTAACCACGTAATTTCTTGCATGTGACTATGGTTTACATTTCTAACCACTTCAACAAAATAATATATAGGAAACAGTGATGTGCGCCATGTTTCGCGCAAAACAAACCAAGTTTCAGCTACTATATGCGTAAATGTGCCAAAAAATACTTAAAAAACCAATAAAATCGCAACTTAAAACCAAGTTTTCAACTACTATATGAATATGATTTTTAATTCTAACCACTTCAACACAATAATATATACCCAAATCTATTGTGAGCCTAGTTTCATGCAAAACAAACCAAGTTTGAGCTACGTTATGCGCAAAAGTGCCAAAAACGCTTTAAAACCCATAAAATCACAACTTTACACGTAACTTCTAGCATGTGAATATGATTTTCAATTCTAACCACTGCAACACAATAATAATACCAAATAGTTTTGTGTGCGAAGTTTCGTACAAAACAAACCATGTTTGAGCTACTTTATGCGTAAAGTGACAAAAACGCTTAAAAACTATTAAAATCGCAACTTTACAAGTTATTTCTATAATATGATTATGATTTACAATTCTAACCACTTTAGCACAATACTATATACAAATAGTGTTGTATGCCAAGTTTCGTGCAAAACAAACCAAGTTTGTGCTACTTTATGTGCAAAAGTGCCAAAAACACTTTAAAACCCATAAAATCACGTAAGTTCTAGCATATAAATATTATTTTCAATTCTAACCACTTAAACACAATAATATATACCACATAGTATTGTGTGCCAAGTTTCGTACAAAACAAACCACGTTTGAGCTACTTTATGAGTAAAAATGCCAAAATCGCTTAAAAACTATTAAAATCGCAACTTAACACGTGATTTCTAGCATATGAATATGATTTTCATTTCTTACCACTTCAAAAAAATAATATATACCAAATAGTGTTGTCTTCCAAGTTTCATGCTAAACTAACCAAGTTTGAGCTACTATATGCGCAAAACTGTCAAAAAACGCTTAAAAATCAATAAAATCGAAACATAACACACATAATTTCTAGGCATATGAATATGATTTTAAATTCAAACCACTTCAACACAATAATATCTACCAAATAGTGTTGTGAGCCTAGTTTCGTGCAAAACAAACCAAGTTTGAGCTACGTTATGCGCAAAAGTGCCAAAAAACGCTTTAAAACCCATAAAATCACAACTTTATTACGTAATTTCTAGCATATGATTACTATTTTCAATTCTAACCACTTCAACACAATAATATATACCAAATAGTTTTGTGTGCCATGTTTCATGCAAAACAATCCACGTTTGAGCCACTTTATGCGCAAAAGTGCCAAAAACGCTTAAAAAACTATTAAAATCGCAACTTAAAATCTATTTCTAGCATATGACTATGATTTATAATTCTAACCATTTCAACACAATAACATATACCAAATAGTGTTGGGTGCCAAATTTCGTGCAAAACACAAACGTGGTTTTGAGCTACTTATGCGCAAAAGATCCAAAAACGCATAAAACCCATAAAATCCCCAACTTAACACTTAATGTCTAACATATGCATTGATTTTCAATTCTTACCACTTCAACAAAATAGTATATACCAAATAGTGTTGTGTGCCAAGTTTCATGCAAAACAAACCATGTTTGAGCTATTTTAGACCAAAAGTGCCATAAACGCTTAAAATCGCAACTTAAACACGTAAGTTATCGCATATGACTATTATTTTAGATTCTAACCACTACAACACAATATATATACCAAATAGTTTTGTGTGCGAAGTTTCGTACAAAACAAACCATGTTTGAGCTACTTTATGCGTAAAGTGACAAAAACGCTTAAAAACTATTAAAATCGCAACTTTACAAGTTATTTCTATAATATGATTATGATTTACAATTCTAACCACTTTAGCACAATACTATATACCAAATAGTGTTGTAAGCCAAGTTTCGTGCAAAACAAACCAAGTTTGTGCTACTTTATGTGCAAAAGTGCCAAAAACACTTTAAAACCCATAAAATCACGTAAGTTCTAGCATATAAATATTATTTTCAATTCTAACCACTTCAAACACATAATATATACCACATAGTATTGTGTGCCAAGTTTCGTACAAAACAAACCACGTTTGAGCTACTTTATGAGTAAAAGTGCCAAAATCGCTTAACAACTATTAAATCGCAACTTAACACGTGATTTCTAGCATATGAATATGATTTTCATTTCTTACCACTTCAAAAAAAAAATTATACCAAATAGTGTTGTCTTCCAAGTTTCATGCTAAACTAACCAAGTTTGAGCTACTATATGCGCAAAACTGTCAAAAACGCTTAAAAATCCATAAAATCGAAACATAACACGTAATTTCTAGCATATGAATATGATTTTAAATTCAAACCACTTCAACACAATAATCTACCAAATAGTGTTGTGAGCCTAGTTTCGTGCAAAACAAACCAAGTTTGAGCTACGTTATGCGCAAAAGTGCCAAAAAACGCTTTAAAACCCATAAATCACAACTTTATACGTAATTTCTAGCATATGATTACTATTTTCAATTCTAACCACTTCAACACAATAATATATACCAAATAGTTTTTGTGTGCCATGTTTCATGCAAAACAATCCACGTTTGAGCCACTTTATGCGCAAAAGTGCAAAAATGCTTAAAAAACTATTAAAATCGCAACTTAAAATGTAATTTCTAGCATATGACTATGATTTATATTTCTAACCATTTCAACACAATAACATAACCAAATAGTGTTGGGTGCCAAATTTCGTGCAAAACAAACCAAGTTTGAGCTACTTTATGCACAAAAGATCCAAAAACGCATAAAACCCATAAAATCCCAACTTAACACTTAATGTCTAACATATGCATATGATTTTCAATTCTTACCATTTCAATAAAATAGTATATACCAAATAGTGTTGTGTGCCAAGTTTCATGCAAAACAAACCATGTTTGAGCTACTTTAAGCCCAAAAGTGCCAAAAACGCTTAAAAATCGCAACTTAACACGTAAGTTATCGCATATGACTATTATTTTAGATTCTAACCACTACAACACAATAATATATACCAAATAGTGTTATGTGCAAAATTTCGTGCAAACCAAACAAAGTTTAAGCTATTATATGCACAAAAGTGCCAAAAACGTTTAAAAACCCTTAAAATCGCAACTTAACACGTAATTTCTAGCGTATGAATATGATTTTCAATGCTAACCCACTTGAAAAAAAGTATTATATAACAAATAGTGTTGTGTGCCAAGATTCATGCAAAACAAATCAAGTTTGAGACACTTTATGCGCAAAAGTGCCAAAAACGCTTAAAAAACCCTTAATATCGCAACTTAACACGTAATTTCTACCATATGACTATGCTTTACATTTCTAACCACTTCAACAAAATAATATATACCAAATAGTGATGTGTGCCAAGTTTCGTCCAAAACAAACCAAGTTTGAGCTACTATATGCGCAAAAGTGCCAAAAACGCTTTAAAACCCATTAAAATCGCAACTTAACACGTAATTTCTAGCATTTAATATGATTTTCAATTCTAACAATTCAACACAATAATATGTACCAAATAGTGTTGTGAGCCAATGTTTGTGCAAAACAAACGAAGTTTGTGCTACTTTATGTGCAAAAGTGCCAAAAACACTTTAAAACCCATAAAATCGCAACTTTACACGTGATTTTCTAGGATATAAATATGATTTTCAACTCTAACCCCTTTCAACAGAATAATTTATACCAAATAGTTTTGTGTGCCAAGTTTCGTAATAAACAAACCACGTTTGAGCTACTTTATGCGCAAAAGTGCCAAAAACGCTTAAAAACTATTATATCGCAACTTAAAATGTAATTTTCTAGCATATGACTATGATTTACAATTCTAACCACTTCAATACAAAATTATATACCAAACAGTGTTGTGTGCAAAATCTCGTGCAAAACAAACCAATTTTGAGCTACTTTATGCGCAAAAGATCCAAAAACGCTTAAAAACCCATAAAATCGCAACTTAACACGTAATTTTAAGCATATGAATATTATTTTCAATTCTAACCACTGCAACACAATAATATATACCAAATAGTTTTGTGTGCCAAGTTTCGTACAAAACAAACCATGTTTGAGCTACTTTATGCGCAAAGTGTCAAAAACGCTTAAAAACTATTAAAATCGCAACTTACAAGTAATTTCTATAATATGATTATGATTTACATTCTAACCACTTTAGCACAATATATATACCAAAATAGTGTTGTATGCCAAGTTTCGTGCAAAACAAACCAAGTTTGTGCTAATTTATGTGCAAAAGTGCCAAAAACACTTTAAAACCCATAAAATCACGTAAGTTCCTAGCATATAAATATTATTTTCAATTCTAACCACTTCAACACAATAATATATACCACATAGTATTGTGTGCCATGTTTCGTACAAAACAAACCACGTTTGAGCTACTTATGAGTAAAAGTGCCAAAATCGCTTAAAAACTATTAAAATCGCAAATTAACACGTAATTTGAAGCATATGAATATGATTTTAAATTCTAACAACTTCAACACAAAAATATATACCAAATAGTGTTTGTGCCATGTTTCTTGCAAAACGAACCATGTTTCAGCTACTTTATGCGCAAAAGTGCCAAAAACGCTTAAAAACCCATAAAATAGCAACTTAACACGTAATTTCTAGCATATGAATATGATTTTCAATTGTAACCACTTCAACACAATAATATATACAAAATAGTTTTCTGAGCCAAGTTTTGTACAAAAACAAACCACGTTTGAGCTACTTTATGCGCAAAAGTGCCAAAAACGCTTAAAAACTATTAAAATTGCAACTTAACACGTGATTCTCGTAGATGAAATATGATTTTCAATTCTAACCACTTCAACAAATTAATATACACCTAATAGTGTTGTGTTCTAACTTTCATGCAAAAAAAACCAAGTTTGAGCTACTTTATGCGCAAAAGTGTCAAAAACGCTTAAAAACCCATAAAATCAAAACTTAACAAGTAATCTCTAGTATATGAATATGATTTTCAATTCTAACCAGTTCAACACAATAATATATACCAAATAGTGTTGTGTGCAAAGTTTCGTGCAAAACAAACCAAGTGTGAGCTACTTTATTGCGGAAAAGTGCCAAAAACGCTTCAAAACCCATAAAATTGCAACTTAACACGTAATTTCAAGCATATGAATATAATTTTCTATTCTATCATATGAATATGATCTTCAATTCTAACCACTTCAATGACAATAATATACACCAAATAGTTTTGTGTACTAAGTTTCGTACAAAACAAACCACGTTTGAGCTACTTTATGCGCAAAAGTGCCAAAAACACGCTTAACTTAACACGTCATTTCTAGGCATATGAATATGATTTTCTATTCTAACCAGTTCAACACAACAGTATATACCAAATAGTGTTGTGTGCCAAGTTTCGTGCAATACAAATCAAGTTTGAGTTACTTTTTGCGCAAAAAGTGCCAAAAATGCTTAAAACCCCATAAAATTACTACTTAACACGTAATTTCTAGCATATGAATATAATTTTCAATTCTAAACACTTATATACAATAATATATACCAAATAGTGTTGTCCTGCAAAGTTTCGTGCAAAACAAACCTAGTTTGAGCTACTTTATGCGCAAAAGTGCCAAAAACCGCTTAAAAAACCTATAAAATCGCAAATTAACACGTAATTTCTAGCATATGAATATGATTATAAATTCTAACCACTTCAACACAATAATATATACCAAATAGTGTTGTGTGCCATTTTTCGTGCAAAACAAACCAAGTTTTATTCGCAAAAGTGCCAAAAATGCTTAAAAGCCCATATATTCACAACTTAACACGTAATTTCTAGCATATGAATATGATTTTCAATGCTGAACACATCAACACAATAATATATACAAAATAATGTTGCGTGCCAACTTTTGTGCAAAATAAACCAAGTTTGAGCTACTTTATGCGCAAAAGTGCCAAAAACGCTTAAAAACCCATAAAATCCCAACTTAACACGTAATTTCTAGCATGTGAATATGATTTTAAATTCTGACCACTTCAACACAATAATATATACCAAATACTGTTGTGTGCAAAGTTTCGTGCAAAACAAACCAAGTTTGAGCTACTTTATTGGAAAAAATCCCAAAAACACTTAAAATCCCTTAAAATCGCAACTTAACACGTAATTTCTAGCATATGAATATGATTTTAAATTCTAACAACTTTAACAGAATAATATATACCAAATAGTGTTGTGTGCAAAGTTTCGTGCAAAACAAACCAAGTTTGAGCTACTTTATTGGAAAATAATCCCAAAAACACTTAAAATCCCTTAAAATCGCAACTTAACACGTAATTTCTAGCATATGAATATGATTTTCAATTCTTAACACTTCAAAAAAATAATATATACCAAATAGTGTTGTGTACCAACTTTCTTGCAAAACAAACCAAGTTTGACCTACTTTATGCGCAAAAGTGCCAAAAACGCATAAAAACCCATAAAATTGCAACTTAACACTTAATTTCTAGCATATGAATATGATTTTGAATTCTTACCACTTCAACACAATAATAAATACCAAATAGTGTTGTTTGCCAAGTTTGGTGCAAAACAAATCAAGTTTAAGCTACTTTATTCGCAAAAGTGCCAAAAACGCTTAAAAACCAATAAAATTGCAACCTAAAACGTAATTTCAAGCATATGAATATAATTTTCTATTCTAAACACTTCAACACAATAATATATACCAAATAGTGTTTTGAGCCAAGTTTCGTGCAAAACAAACCAAGTTTGTGCTACTTTATGTGTAAAAGTGCCAAAAACACTTAAAAACTCATAAAATCGAACCTTAACACATAATTTCTAGCATATGAATATGATTTTCAATTCAAACCACTTCAACACAATAATATATAGCAAATAGTGTTGTGAGCCTACTTTCGTGCAACACAAACCAAGTTTGAGCTACGTTATGCGCAAAAGTGCCAAAAACGCTTTAAAATCCATAAAATCAGAACTTTACACGTAATTTCTAGCATATGAATATGATTTTCAATTCTAACCATTTCAACAGAATAATATATACCTAATAGTTTTGTGTGCCTACTTTCTTGCAAAACAAACCAAGTTTGAGCTACTTTGTGCGCAAAAGTGCCAAAAACGTTTAAAAACCCTTAAAATCGCAACTTAAAAAGTAATTTATCGCATATGACTATGATTTTAGACTCTAACCGCTACAACACAATAATATATACCAAATAGTGTTATGTGCAAAATTTCGTGCAAAACAAACCAAGTTTAAGCAACTTTAAGCACAAAAGCGCCAACAATGCTTAAAAACCCTAAAAATCGCAACTTAACACGTAATTTCTAGCATATGAATATGATTTTCAATTCTAACCACTTCAACAAAATAATATACACCGAATAGTGTTGTGTGCCAAGTTTCGTGCCAAACAAATCAAGTTTGAGACACTTTATGCGCAAAAGTGCCAAAAACGATTAAAAACCCTTAAAATCGCAACTTAACACATAATTTTCAGCATATGACTATGATTTAAATTTCTAAGCACTTCAACAAAATAGTATATACGAAATAGTGATATTTGCCATGTTTCGTGCAAAACAAACCAATTTTGAGCTACTATATGCGCAATAGTGCCAAAAACGCTTAAACACCCATAAAATAGCAACTTAACACGTAATTTCTAGCATATTATTATGATTTTTAATTCTAACAAATTCAACACAATAATATATACCAAATAGTGTTGTGAGCCAAGTTTCGTGCAAAACAAACCAAGTTTGTGCTACTTTATGTGCGAAAGTGCCAAAAACACTTAAAAACCCAAAAAAATCGCAACTTAACACGTAATTTCTAGAATATAAATAAGATTTTCAATTCTAACCACTTCAACATAATAATATATACCAAATAGTTTTGTGTGCCAAGTTTCGTACAAAACAAGCCACGTTTGAGCTACTTTATGCACAAAAGTGCCAAAAACGCTTAAAAACTATTAAAATCGCAACCTAAAATGTAATTTCTAGCATATGAATATGATTTACAGTTCTAACCACTTCAATACAATAATATATACCAAATAGTGTTGTGTGCCAAATTTCGTGCAAAACAAACCAATTTTGAGCTAATTTATTCGCAATCGATCCAAAATCGCTTAAAAATCCATAAAATCCTAACATATCACGCACTCTCTAGCATATGAATATGATTTTCAATTCTAACTAGTTCAATACAATAATATATACCAAATAGTGAAGTATGCCAAGTTTCGTGCAAAACAAACCAAGTTTGAGATACTATATCCACAAAAGTGTCAAAAACGTTTAAAAAACCCATAAAATCGCAACTTAACACATAATTTCTAGCATATGAATATGATTTTTAAATCTAACCACTTCAACACAATAATATATACCAATAGTGTTTTGTGCCAAGTTTCATGCAAAACAAACCAAGTTTGAGCTAATTTAAGCGCAAAAGTGCCAAAAACCGGTTAAAAAACTATTAAAATCGCAACATAACATGTAATTTTTTAGCATATGACTATGATTATACAATTATTACCACTTCAACACAATAATATAGACGAAATAGTGTTGTGTGCCAACTTTCGTGCAAAACAAACCATGTTTGAGCTATTTTTTGCGCAAAAGTGCAAAAAAAGTTTAAAAAACCCTTAAAATCGCAACTTAACACGTAATTTATCGCATATGACTATGATTTTAGATTCTACCCACTATAACACAATAATATATACCAAATAGTGCGATGTGCCAAACTTCGTCCAGAACAAACCAAGTTTGAGCTACTCTATGCACAAAAGTGCCAAAAAATGCTTAAAAACCCTTAAAATCGCAACTTAACACGTAATTTCCTTGCATCTGAATATGATTTTCAATTCTAACCACTTCCACACAATAATATATACAATTAGTGTTGCGTGCCAAGTATTGTGCAAAACAAACCAAGTTTGAGGCTACTTTAATGCGCAAAAGTGCCAAAAACACTTAAAACCCCATAAAATCGCAACTTAACACGTACTTTCTAGCATATGACTATGATTTACATTTCTAACCACTTCAACAAAATAATATATACCAAATAGTAATGTGTGCCAAGTTTCGTGCAAAACAAACCAAGTTTGAGCTACTATATGCGCAAAAGTGCCAAAAAACACTTAAAAACCCATAAAATCGCAACTTAACACGTAATTTCTAGCATATAAATATGATTTTCAATTCTAACCACTTCAACATAATAATATATACCAAATAGTTTTTGTGTCCCAAGTTTCGTACAAAACAATCCACGTTTGAGCTACTTTATGCGCAAAAGTGCTAAAAAACGCTTTAAAAACTATTAAAATCGCAACTTAAAATGTAATTTCTAGCATATGACTATGATTTAAAATTCTAACCACTTCAATACAATAATATATACCAAATGGTGTTGTGTGCCAAATTTCGTGCAAAACAAACAAATTTCGAGCTACTTTATGCGCAAAAGATCCAAAAAACGCTTAAAAACCCATAAAATACCAACTTAAACACGTAATTTCTAGCATATGAATATTATTTTCAATTCTAACCACTTTAACACAATAATATTATACCCAAATAGTGTTGTGAACCAAGTTTCGTGCAAAACAAACCAAGTTTGAGCTACTTTATGTGCAAAAGTTCCAAAACGCTTAAAAACCTATAAAATCGCAACTTAACACGTAATTTCTAGCATATGAATATTATTTTAAATTTTAACCACTTCAACACAATAATATATACGAAATAGTTTTGTGTGCCAAATTTCGTACAAAACAAAAACGTTTGAGCTAATTTATGCGCAAAAGTGCCAAAAACATTTAAAAACAATTAAAATCGCAACTTAACATGTAATTTCTAGCATATGACTAGGATTTACAATTCTTACAACTTCAACAAAATAATATATACCAAATAGTATTTTGTGTCAAGTTTCACGCAAAACAAACCAAGTTTGAGCTACTTTATGCGAAAAAGTGCTCAAAAATGCTTAAAAAGCATTAAAATCGCAATTAAACACGTAATTTCTTGCATGTGACTATGGTTTACATACCTAACCACTTCAACAAAATAATATATAGGAAACAGTGATGTGCGCCATGTTTCGCACAAAACAAACCAAGTTTCAGCTACTATATGCGTAAATGTGCCAAAAAATACTTAAAAACCAATAAAATCGCAACTTAAAACCAAGTTTCAGCTACTATATGAATATGATTTTTAATTCTAACCACTTCAACACAATAATATATACCAAATACTATTGTGAGCCTAGCTTCGTGCAAAACAAACCAAGTTTGAACTACGTTATGCGCAAAAGTGCCAAAAACGCTTTAAAACCCATAAAATCACAACTTTACACGTAATTTCTAGCATGTGAATATGATTTTCAATTCTAACCACTGCAACACAATAATATATACCAAATAGTTTTGTGTGCGAAGTTTCGTACAAAACAAACCATGTTTGAGCTACTTTATGCGTAAAGTGACAAAAACGCTTAAAAACTATTAAAATCGCAACTTTACAAGTTATTTCTATAATATGATTATGATTTACAATTCTAACCACTTTAGCACAATACTAATATACCAAATAGTGTTGTATGCCAAGTTTCGTGCAAAACAAACCAAGTTTGTGCTACTTTATGTGCAAAAGTGCCAAAAACACTTTAAAACCCATAAAATCACGTAAGTTCTAGCATATAAATATTATTTTCAATTCTAACCACTTCAACACAATAATATATACCACATAGTATTGTGTGCCAAGTTTCGTACAAAACAAACCACGTTTGAGCTACTTTATGAGTAAAAGTGCCAAAATCGCTTAAAAACTATTAAAATCGCAACTTAACCACGTGATTTCTAGCATATGAATATGATTTTCATTTCTTACCACTTCAAAAAAAATAATATATACCAAATAGTGTTGTCTTCCAAGTTTCATGCTAAACTAACCAAGTTTGAGCTACTAATGCGCAAAACTGTCAAAAACGGTTAAAAATCCATAAAATCGAAACATAACACGTAATTTCTAGCATATGATATGATTTTAAATTCAAACCACTTCAACACAATAATATCTACCAAAATAGTGTTGTGAGCCTAGTTTCGTGCAAAACAAACCAAGTTTGAGCTACGTTATGCGCAAAAGTGCCAAAAACGCTTTAAAAACCCATAAAGTCACAACTTTATACGTAATTTCTAGCATATGATTACTTTTTTCAATTCTAACCACTTCAACACAATAATATATACCAAATAGTTTTTGTGTGCCATGTTTCATGCAAAACAATCCACGTTTGAGCCACTTTATGCGCAAATAGTGCCAAAAACGCTTAAAAACTATTAAAATCGCAACTTAAAATGTAATTTCTAGCATATGACTATGATTTATAATTCTAACCATTTCAACACAATAACATATACCAAATAGTGTTGGGTGCCAAATTTCGTGCAAAACAAACCAAGTTGAGCTACTTTATGCGCAAAAGATCCAAAAACGCATAAAACCCATAAAATCCCAACTTAACACTTATGTCTAACATATGCATATGATTTTCAATTCTTACCACTTCAACAAAATAGTATATACCAAATAGTGTTGTGTGCCAAGTTTCATGCAAAACAAACCATGTTTGAGCTACTTTAAGCCCAAAAGTGCCAAAAACGCTTAAAATCGCAACTTAACACGTAAGTTATCGCATATGACTATTATTTTAGATTCTAACCACTACAACACAATAATATATACCAAATAGTGTTATGTGCAAAATTTCGTGCAAACCAAACAAAGTTAAGCTATTATATGCACAAAAGTGCCAAAACGTTTAAAAACCCTTAAAATCGCAACTTAAACACGTAATTTCTAGCATATGAATATGATTTTCAATGCTAACCACTTCAAAAAAGTAATATATAACAAATAGTGTTGTGTGCCAAGATTCATGCAAAACAAATCAAGTTTGAGAAACTTTATGCGCAAAAGTGCCAAAAACGCTTAAAAACCCTTAAAATCGCTACTTAACACGTAATTTCTACCATATGACTATGATTTACATTTCTAACCACTTCAACAAAATAATATATACCAAATAGTGATGTGTGCCAAGTTCGTCCAAAACAAACCAAGTTTGAGCTACTATAATGCGCAAAAGTGCCAAAAACGCTTTAAAACCCATAAAATCGCAACTTAACACGTAATTTCTAGCATTTTAATATGATTTTCAATTTCTAACAAATTCAACACAATAATATGTACCAAATAGTGTTGTGAGCCAAGGTTTGTGCAAAACAAACCGAAGTTTGTGCTACTTTATGTGCAAAAGTGCCAAAAACACTTTAAAAACCCATAAAATCGCAACTTTACCACGTAATTTGTAGGATATAAATATGATTTTCAACTCTAACCCCTTCAACAGAATAATATATACCAAATAGTTTTGTGTGCCAAGTTTCGTAATAAACAAACCACGTTTGAGCTACTTTATGCGCAAAAGTGCCAAAAACGCTTAAAAACTATTATAATCGCAACTTAAAATGTAATTTCTAGCATATGACTATGATTTACAATTCTAACCACTTCAATACAATATTATATACCAAACAGTGTTGTGTGCAAAATTTCGTGCAAAACAAACCAATTTTGAGCTACTTTATGCGCAAAGATCCAAAAACGCTTAAAAACCCATAAAATCGCAACTTAACACGTAATTTTAAGCATATGAAATATTAATTTCAATTCTAACCACTGCAACACAATAATATATACCAAATAGTTTTGTGTGCCAAGTTTCGTACAAAACAAACCATGTTTGAGCTACTTTATGCGTAAAGTGACAAAAACGCTTAAAAACTATTAAATCGCAACTTTACAAGTTATTTCTATAATATGATTATGATTTACAATTCTAACCACTTTAGCACAATACTATATACCAAATAGTGTTGTATGCCAAGTTTCGTGCAAAACAAACCAAGTTTGTGCTACTTTATGTGCAAAAGTGCCAAAAACACTTTAAAACCCATAAAATCACGTAAGTTCTAGCATATAAATATTATTTTCAATCTAACCACTTCAACACAATAATATATACCACATAGTATTGTGTGCCAAGTTTCGTACAAAACAAACCAACGTTTGAGCTACTTTATGAGTAAAAGTGCCAAAATCGCTTAAAAACTATTAAAATCGCAACTTAACACGTGATTTCTAGCATATGAATATGATTTTCATTTCTTACCCACTTCAAAAAAATAATATATACCAAATAGTGTTGTCTTCCAAGTTTCATGCTAAACTAACCAAGTTTGAGCTACTATATGCGCAAAACTGTCAAAAACGCTTAAAAAATCCATAAAATCGAAACATAACACGTAATTTCTAGCATATGAATATGATTTTTAAATTCAAACCACTTCAACACAATAATATCTACCAAATAGTGTTGTGAGCCTAGTTTCGTGCAAAACAAACCAAGTTTGAGCTACGTTATGCGCAAAAAGTGCCAAAAACGCTTTAAAACCCATAAAGTCACTACTTTATACGTAATTTCTAGCATATGATTACTATTTTCAATTCTAACCACTTCAACACAATAATATATACCAAATAGTTTTGTGTGCCATGTTTCATGCAAAACAAATCCACGTTTGAGCCACTTTATGCGCAAAAGTGCCAAAAAACGCTTAAAAACTATTAAAATCGCAACTTAAAAATGTAATTTCTAGCATTGACTATGATTTATAATTCCTAACCATTTCAACACAATAACATATACCAAATAGTGTTGGGTGCCAAATTTCGTGCAAAACAAAACCAAGTTTGACGTACTTTATGCGCAAAAGATCCAAAAACGCATAAAAACCCATAAAATCCCAACTTAACACTTAATGTCTAACATATGCATATGATTTTCAATTCTTACCACTTCAACAAAATAGTATATACCAAATAGTGTTGTGTGCCAAGTTTCATGCAAAAACAAACCATGTTTGAGCTACTCTAAGCCCCAAAAGAGCCAAAAACGCTTAAAATCGCAACTTAACACGTAAGTTATCGCATATGACTATTATTTTAGATTCTAACCACTACAACACAATAATATATACCAAATAGTGTTATGTGCAAAATTTCGTGCAAACCCAACAAAGTTTAAGCTATTATATGCACAAAAGTGCCAAAAACGTTTAAAAACCCTTAAAATCGCAACTTAACACGTAATTTCTAGCATATAAATATGAT
>NC_080050.1:13102980-13149265 GCF_026212465.1 Amaranthus tricolor | reverse complement strand
ATTTCTAACCATTCCACTTCAACACAATAATATATACCAAATAGTGTTGTGGGCCATGTTTCATGCAAAACAAACAAAGTTTGAGAGACTTTATGCACAAAAGTGCCAAAAACGCTTAAAAACTATTAAAATCGCAACTTAACACGTAATTTCTAACATATGAATATGATTTTCAAATCTTACCGCTTCAACAAAATAATATATATCAAATAGTGTTGTGTGTCAAGTTTGATGTAAAACAAACCAAGTTTGAGCTACTATATGCGCTAAAGTGCCAAAAACGCTTAAAAAACAATAAAATCTAAACTTCAACACAATACTATATACCAAATAGTTTTGTGTGCCAAGTTTCGTGCAAAACAAACAGAGTTTGAGCTACTTTATGCGCAAAAGTGCGAAAAACGCTTAAAAACCCATTAAATCAAAACTTAAAATGTAATTTCTAGCATATGACTATGATTTTTAATTGTAACCACTTCAACATAATAATCTCTACCAAATAGTGTTGTGTGCCAACTTTCGGGCAAAACAAATCAAGTTTGAGACACTTTATGCGCAAAAGTGCCTAAAACGCTTAAAAACCCATAAAATCGCAACTTAACACGTATTTTCTAGCATATGAATATTATTTAATATTCTTACCACTTCAGCAAAATAATATATACCAAATAGTGTTGTGTGCCATGTTTCATGCAAAACCAACGAAGTTCGAGCTACTTCATGCGCAAAAGTGCCAAAAACGCTTAAAAACCCATAAAATCGCAACTTAACACGTAATTTCTAGCATATGAATATGATTTTCTATTCTAACCACTTCAACAAAATAATATATACCAATTAGTGTTGTGAACCATGTTTCGTGCAAAACAAACCAAGTTTGAGCTATTTTATGCGCAAAAGGGCCAAAAATGCATAAAAACCCATAAAATCGCAACTTAACACGTAATTTCTAGCATATGAATATAATTTTGAATTCTTACCAGTTCAACACAATAATATATACCAAATAGTGTTGTGTGCCAAGTTTCGTGCAAAACACACAAGGTTTAAGCTACTTTATGCGCAAAAGTGCCAAAAATGCTTAAAAAAACAATAAAATCGCAACTCATCACGTAATTTCGTGCTTATGAATATGATTTTCAATTCTTACCACTTCAAAAAAATAATATATACCAAATAGTGTTGTGTGCAAGTTTCGTGCAAAACAAACCAAGTTTGAGCTACTTTATGAGCAAAAGTGCCAAAAACGCTAAAAACCCATAAAATCGAAACTTAACACGTAATTTCTAGCATATGAATATAATTTTCAATTCTTACCACTTCAACAAAATAATATATACCAAATAGTGTTGTGTGCCAAGTTTCGTGCAAAACAAACCATGTTTGAGCTACTACATGCGCAAAAGTGCCAAAAACGTCAAAATCCCATAAAATCGCAACTTAAGACGTAATTTCTAGCATATGAATATGATTTTCAATTCTAACCACTTCAACACAATAATATATACCAAATATTGTTGTGTGCCAAGTTTCGTGCAAAACAAACCAATTTTGATCTACTTTATGTGCAAAAGTTACAAAAACGCTTAAAAACTCATAAAATCGCAACTTAACAAGTAATTTCTAGCTTATGAATATTATTTTCAATTCTAACCACTTCAACAAAATAATATATACCACATAGTTTTGTCTGCCAAGTTTCATACAAAACAAACCACGTTTGAGCTACTTTATGCGCAAAAGTGCCAAAAACGCTTAAAAACTATTAAAATCGCAACTTAACACGTAATTTCTAGCATATGAATTTGATTTTAAATTAAAACCACTTCAACACAATAATATCTACCAAATAGTGTTGTGTGCCCAGTTTAGTGCAAAACGAACCAAGTTTGAGCCACTTTATTCGCAAAAGGGCCGAAAACGTTTAAAAACCCTTAAAATCGAAACGTAAGACGTAATTTCTAGCAAATGAATATGATTTTCAATTCTTACCACTTCAAAAAAATATTATATACCAAATAGTGTTGTGTGCCAAGTTTCGTGCAAAAAAAAACCATTTTTTAGCTACTACATGCGCAAAAGTGCGAAAAATGCTTAAAATCCCATAAAATCGCAACTTAAGACGTAATTTCTAGCATATGAATATGATTTTCAACTCTAACCACTTGAACACAATAATATAAATCAAATATTGTTGTGTGCCAAGTTTCGTGCAAAACAAACCAATTTTGAGCTACTTTATGCGCAAAAGTTACAAAAACGCATAAAAACCCATAAAATCGCAACTTAACACGTAATTTCTAGCATATGAATATTATTTTCAATTCTAACTACTTCAACACAATAATATATACCAAATAGTGTTCTGTGCCAAGTTTCGTGCAAAACAAACCAAGTTTGAGCTACTTTATGCACAAAAGTGCCAAAAACGCATAAAAAACCTTAAAATAGCAACTTAACACGTAATTTCTAGCATATGAAAATGATTTTCAAATCTTACCGCTTCAACAAAATAATATATATCATATAGTGTTGTGTGTCAAGTTTCATGTAAAACAAACCAAGTTTGAGCTACTATATGCGCAAAAGTGCGAAAAACGCTTAAAAAACAATAAAATCTAAACTTCAACACAATACTATATACCAAATAGTTTTGTGTGCCAAGTTTCGTGCAAAACAAACAGAGTTTGAGCTACTATATGCGCAAAAGTGCGAAAAACGCTTAAAAACCCATTAAATCAAATCTTAACATGTAATTTCTTGCATATGACTATGATTTTTAATTGTAACCACTTCAACATAATAATCTCTACCAAATATTGTTTTGTGCCAACTTTCGGGTAAAACAAACCAAGTTTGAGCTACTTTATGCGCAAAAGTGCCAAAAACGTTTAAAAACCCTTAAAATCACAACTTAACACGTAATTTATCGCAAATGACTATGATTTTAGATTCTAACCACTACAACACAATAATATATACCAAATGGTGTTATGTGCCAAATTTCGTGCAAAACAAACCAAGTTTGAGCTACTTTATGCACAAAAGTGCCAAAAACGCTTAAAAACCCTTAAAATAGCAACTTAACACGTAATTTCTAGCATATGAATATGATTTTCAATTCTAACCACTTCAACACAATAATATATACCAAATAGTGTAGTGTGCCAAGTTTTGAGCAAAACAAAACCAAGTTTGAGCAACTTTATGCGCAAAAGTGCCAAAAACACTTAAAAACCCATAAAATTGCAACTTAACACTTAATTTCTAGCATATGAATAAGATTTTAAATTCTAACCACTTCAACAAAATAATATATACCAAATAGTGTTGTGTGCCAAGTTTCGTGCAAAACAAATCAAGTTTGAGACACTTTATGCGCAAAAGTGCCAAAAACGCTTAAAAACCCATAAAATCGCAACTTAACACGTAATTTCTAGCATATGAATATTATTTTCAATTCTAACCACTTCAACAAAATAATATATACCACATAGTTTTGTCTGCCAAGTTTCATACAAAACAAACCACGTTTGAGCTACTTTATGCGCAAAAGTGCCAAAAACGCTTAAAAACTATTAAAATCGCAACTTAACACGTAATTTCTAGCATATGAATTTGATTTTAAATTAAAACCACTTCAACACAATAATATATACCAAATAGTGTTGTGTGCCCAGTTTAGTGCAAAACGAACCATGTTTGAGCCACTTTATTCGCAAAAGGGCCGAAAACGTTTAAAAACCCTTAAAATCGCAACGTAACACGTAATTTCTAGCAAATGAATATGATTTTCAATTCTTACCACTTCAAAAAAATATTATATACCAAATAGTGTTGTGTGCCAAGTTTCGTGCAAAACAAACCATTTTTGAGCTACTACATGCGCAAAAGTGCGAAAAATGCTTAAAATCCCATAAAATCGCAACTTAAGACGTAATTTCTAGCATATGAATATGATTTTCAACTCTAACCACTTCAACACAATAATATAAATCAAATATTGTTGTGTGCCAAGTTTCGTGCAAAACAAACCAATTTTGAGCTACTTTATGCGCAAAAGTTACAAAAACGCATAAAAACCCATAAAATCGCAACTTAACACGTAATTTCTAGCATATGAATATTATTTTATTTTCTAACTACTTCAACACAATAATATATACCAAATAGTGTTTTGTGCCAAGTTTCGTGCAAAACAAACCAAGTTTGAGCTACTTTATGCACAAAAGTGCCAAAAACGCATAAAAAACCTTAAAATAGCAACTTAACACGTAATTTCTAGCATATGAATATGATTTTCAAATCTTACCGCTTCAACAAAATAATATATATCATATAGTGTTGTGTGTCAAGTTTCATGTAAAACAAACCAAGTTTGAGCTACTATATGCGCAAAAGTGCGAAAAACGCTTAAAAAACAATAAAATCTAAACTTCAACACAATACTATATACCAAATAGTTTTGTGTGCCAAGTTTCGTGCAAAACAAACAGAGTTTGAGCTACTATATGCGCAAAAGTGCGAAAAACGCTTAAAAACCCATTAAATCAAATCTTAACATGTAATTTCTAACATATGACTATGATTTTTAATTGTAACCACTTCAACATAATAATCTCTACCAAATATTGTTGTGTGCCAACTTTCGGGCAAAACAAACCAAGTTTGAGCTACTTTATGCGCAAAAGTGCCAAAAACGTTTAAAAACCCTTAAAATCACAACTTAACACGTAATTTATCGCAAATGACTATGATTTTAGATTCTAACCACTACAACACAATAATATATACCAAATGGTGTTATGTGCCAAATTTCGTGCAAAACAAACCAAGTTTGAGCTACTTTATGCCAAAAAGTGCCAAAAACGCTTAAAAACCCTTAAAATTGCAACTTAACACGTAATTTCTAGCATATGAATATGATTTTCAATTCTAACCACTTCAACACAATAATATATACCAAATAGTGTAGTGTGCCAAGTTTTGAGCAAAACAAAACCAAGTTTGAGCAACTTTATGCGCAAAAGTGCCAAAAACACTTTAAAACCCATAAAATTGCAACTTAACACTTAATTTCTAGCATATGAATAAGATTTTAAATTCTAACCACTTCAACAAAATAATATATACCAAATAGTGTTGTGTGCCAAGTTTCGTGCAAAACAAATCAAGTTTGAGACACTTTATGCGCAAAAGTGCCAAAAACTCTTAAAAACCCATAAAATCGCAACTTAACACGTATTTTCTACCATATGAATATTATTTAAAATTCTTACCACTTCAGCAAAATAATATATACCAAATAGTGTTGTGTGCCATGTTTCATGCAAAACCAACGAAGTTCGAGCTACTTCATACGCAAAAGTGCCAAAAACGCTTAAAAACCAATAAAATCGCAACTTAACACGTAATTTCTAGCATATGAATATGATTTTCTATTCTTACCACTTCAACAAAATAATATATACCAAATAGTGTTGTGAACCATGTTTCGTGCAAAACAAACCAAGTTTGAGCTATTTTATGCGCAAAAGGGCCAAAAATGCATAAAAACCCATAAAATCGCAACTTAACACGTAATTTCTAGCATATGAATATAATTTTGAATTCTTACCAGTTCAACACAATAATATATACCAAATAGTGTTGTGTGCCAAGTTTCGGGCAAAACACACAAGGTTTAAGCTACTTTATGCGCAAAAGTGCCAAAAATGCTTAAAAAAACAATAAAATCGCAACTCATCACGTAATTTCGTGCTTATGAATATGATTTTCAATTCTTACCACTTCAAAAAAATAATATATACCAAATAGTGTTGTGTGCAAGTTTTGTGCAAAACAAACCAAGTTTGAGCTACTTTATGCGCAAAAGTGCCAAAAACGCTAAAAACCCATAAAATCGAAACTTAACACGTAATTTCTAGCATATGAATATGATTTTCAATTCTTACCACTTCAACAAAATAATATATACCAAATAGTGTTGTGTGCCAAGTTTCGTGCAAAACCAACCATGTTTGCGCTACTACATGCGCAAAAGAGCCAAAAACGTCAAAATCCCAAAAAATCGCAACTTAAGACGTAATTTCTAGCATATGAATATGATTTTCAATTCTAACCACTTCAACACAATAATATATACCAAATATTGTTGTGTGCCAAGTTTCGTGCAAAACAAACCAATTTTGATCTACTTTATGCGCAAAAGTTACAAAAACGCTTAAAAACTCATAAAATCGCAACTTAACACGTAATTTCTAGAATATGAATATTATTTTCAATTCTAACCACTTCAACAACATAATATATACCACATAGTTTTATCTGCCAAGTTTCATACAAAACAAACCACGTTTGAGCTACTTTATGCGCAAAAGTGCCAAAAACGCTTAAAAACTATTAAAATCGCAACTTAACACGTAATTTCTAGCATATGAATTTGATTTTAAATTAAAACCACTTCAACACACTAATATATACCAAATAGTGTTGTGTGCCCAGTTTAGTGCAAAACGAACCAAGTTTGAGCCAGTTTATTCGCAAAAGGGCCGAAAACGTTTAAAAACCCTTAAAATCGCAACGTAACACGTAATTTCTAGCAAATGAATATGATTTTCAATTCTTACCACTTCAAAAAAATATTATATACCAAATACTGTTGTGTGCCAAGTTTCGTGCAAAACAAACCATTTTTGAGCTACTACATGCGCAAAAGTGCGAAAAATGCTTAAAATCCCATAAAATCGCAACTTAAGACGTAATTTCTAGCATATGAATATGATTTTCAATTCTAACCACTTCAACACAATAATATAAATCAAATATTGTTGTGTGCCAAGTTTCGTGCAAAACAAACCAATTTTGAGCTACTTTATGCGCAAAAGTTACAAAAACGCATAAAAACCCATAAAATCGCAACTTAACACGTAATTTCTAGCATATGAATATTATTTTATTTTCTAACTACTTCAACACAATAATATATACCAAATAGTGTTCTGTGCCAAGTTTCGTGCAAAACAAACCAAGTTTGAGCTACTTTATGCACAAAAGTGCCAAAAACGCATAAAAAACCTTAAAATAGCAACTTAACACGTAATTTCTAGCATATGAATATGATTTTCAAATCTTACCGCTTCAACAAAATAATATATATCATATAGTGTTGTGTGTCAAGTTTCATGTAAAACAAACCAAGTTTGAGCTACTATATGCGCAAAAGTGCGAAAAATGCTTAAAAAACAATAAAATCTAAACTTCAACACAATACTATATACCAAATAGTTTTGTGTGCCAACTTTCGTGCAAAACAAACAGAGTTTGAGCTACTATATGCGCAAAAGTGCGAAAAACGCTTAAAAACCCATTAAATCAAATCTTAACATGTAATTTCTAGCATATGACTATGATTTTTAATTGTAACCACTTCAAAAGAATAATCTCTACCAAATAGTGTTGTGTGCCAACTTTCGGGCAAAACAAACCAAGTTTGAGCTACTTTATGCGCAAAAGTGCCAAAAACGTTTAAAAACCCTTAAAATCACAACTAAACACGTAATTTATCGCAAATGACTATGATTTTAGATTCTAACCACTACAACACAATAATATATACCAAATGGTGTTATGTGCCAAATTTCGTGTAAAACAAACCAAGTTTGAGCTACTTTATGCACAAAAGTGCCAAAAACGCTTAAAAACCCTTAAAATTGCAACTTAACACGTAATTTCTAGCATATGAATATGATTTTCAATTCTAACCACTTCAACATAATAATATATACCAAATAGTGTAGTGTGCCAAGTTTTGTGCAAAACAAAACCAAGTTTGAGCAACTTTATGCGCAAAAGTGCCAAAAACACTTAAAAACCCATAAAATTGCAACTTAACACTTAATTTCTAGCATATGAATAAGATTTTAAATTCTAACCACTTCAAAAAAATAATATATACCAAATAGTGTTGTGTGCCAAGTTTCGTGCAAAACAAATCAAGTTTGAGACACTTTATGCGCAAAAGTGCCAAAAACGCTTAAAAACCCATAAAATCGCAACTTAACACGTATTTTCTAGCATATGAATATTATTTTAAATTCTTACCACTTCAGCAAAATAATATATACAAAATAGTGTTGTGTGCCTTGTTTCATGCAAAACCAACGAAGTTTGAGCTACTTCATGCTCAAAAGTGCCAAAAACGCTTAAAAAGCCATAAAATCGCAACTTAACACGTAATTTCTAGCATATGAATATGATTTTCTATTCTAACCACTTCAACAAAATAATATATACCAAATAGTGTTGTGAACCATGTTTCGTGCAAAACAAACCAAGTTTGAGCTATTTTATGCGCAAAAGGGCCAAAAATGCATAAAAACCCATAAAATCGCAACTTAACACGTAATTTCTAGCATATGAATATAATTTTGAATTCTTACCAGTTCAACACAATAATATATACCAAATAGTCTTGTGTGCCAAGTTTCGTGCAAAACAAACAAGGTTTAAGCTACTTTATGCGCAAAAGTGCCAAAAATGCTTAAAAAAACCATAAAATCGCAACTCATCACGTAATTTCGTGCTTATGAATATGATTTTCAATTCTTACCACTTCAAAAAAATAATATATACCAAATAGTGTTATGTGGAAGTTTCGTGCAAAACAAACCAAGTTTGAGCTACTTTATGCGCAAAAGTGCCAAAAACGCTAAAAACCCATAAAATCGAAACTTAACACGTAATTTCTAGTATATGAATAATATATACCAAATAGTGTTGTGTGCAAAGTTTCGTGCAAAACAAACCAAGTTTGAGCTACTTTTTTGGAAAAAATCCCAAAATCACTTAAAAAACCCTTAAAATCGCAACTTAACACGTAATTTCAAGTATATGAATATAATTTTCAATTCTTACCACTTCAACAAAATAATATATACCAAATAGTGTTGTGTGCCAAGTTTCGTGCAAAACAAACAAGGTTTAAGCTATTTTATGCGCAAAAGTGCAAAAAATGCTTAAATAAAAACCACTTCTACACAATAATATATACCAAATAGTATTGTGTGCAAAGTTTCGTACAAAACAAACCAAGATTGAGCTACTATATGCGCAAAAGTGCCAAAAACGCTTAAAACCCATAAAATCGAAACTTAACACTTATTTTCTAGCATAGGAATATGATTTTAATTTCTAACCACTTCAACACAAAATTTTTTCCAATTAGTGTTGTGTGCCAAGTTTCGGGCAAAACAAACCAAGTTTGTCCTACTTTATGCGCAAAAGTGCCAAAAACGCTTAAAAACCCATAAAATCGCAACTTAAGACGTAAGTTCTAGCATATGAATATAATTTTAAATTCTAACCACTTCAACACAATAATATATACCAAATAGTGTTGTGTGCCAATTTTGGTGCAAAACAAACCAAGTTTGAACTACTTTATGCGCAAAAGTGCCAATAACGCTTAAAAACCCATAAAATCGCAACTTAACACGTAATTTCTAGCATATGAATATGATTTTCAATTCTAACCACTTTAACACAATACTATATACCAAATAGTGTTGTGTTCCAAGATTCATGCAAAACAAACCAAATTTGAGCTAGTTCATGCGCAAAAGTGCCTAAAACGTTTAAAAACCCATAAAATCGAAACTTTACACATAATTTCTACCATATGAATATGATTTTCATTTCTAACCACTTCAACACAATAATATATACCGAATAGTCTTGTGTGCCAAGTTTCATGCAAAACAAACCAAGTTTGAGCTACTTTATTAGAAAAAAATCCCAAAAACACTTAAAAACCCTTAAAATCGCAACTAAAACGTAACACTTACCATATTAATATGATTTTCAATTCTAACCACTTCAAGACAATAATATATACCAAATAGTTTTGTGTGCGAAGGTTCGTGCAAAACAAACCAAGTTTGAGCTACTTTATGCGCAAAAGTGCCGAAAACGCTTAAAAACCCTTAAAATCACAACGTAACACGTAATTTCTAGCATATGAATATGATTTTCAATTCTTACCAATTCAACAAAATAATATATATACCAAATACTTTTGTGTGCCAAGTATCGTGAAAAACAAACCAAATTTGAGCTACTTCATGCGCAAAAGTGCCAAAAACGCTTAAAAACCCATAAAATAACAACTTAAGACGTAATTTCGAGCATATGAATATGATTTTCAATTGTAACTACTTCAACACAATAATATATATCAAATAGTGTTGTGTGCCAAGTTTCGTGCAAAACAATCCAATTTTGAACTACTTTATGCGCAAAAGTTCCAAAAACGCTTAAAAACCCATAAAATCGCAACTTAACACGTAATTTCTAGCATATGAATATTATTTTCAATTCTAACCACTTCAACACAATAATATATACCACATAGTTTTATGTGCCATGTTTCGTACAAAACAAAACACGTTTGAGCTACTTTATCGAAAAACGCTTAAAAATTATTAAAATCGCAACTTAACACGTGATTTCTAGCATATGAATATTATTTTCAATTCTAACTACTTCAACACAATAATATATACCAAATAGTGTTGTGTGCCATGTTTCGTGCAAAACAATCCAATTTTGAGCTACTTTATGCGCAAAAGTGCCGAAAACGCTTATAAAACCCATAAAATCGCAACTTAACATGTAATTTCTAGCATATTAATATTATTTTCAATTCTAACCACTTCAACACAATAATATATACCACATAGTTTTCTATGCCAAGTTTCGTACGAAATAAAAGACGTTCGAGCCACTTTATGCGCAAAAGTGCGAAAAACGCTTAAAAACTATTAAAAACGCTACTTAACACGTGATTTCTAGCATATGAATATTATTTTCATTTCTTACCACTTCAACAAAATAATATATACCAAATAGTGTTGTGTTGCAAGTTTCATGCAAAACAAACCAAGTTTGAGCTACTTTATGCGCAAAACTGTTAAAAACGTTTAAAAACCCATAAAATTGAATCTTAACACGCAATCTCTAGCATATGAATATGATTTTCAATTCTAACCAGTTCAACACAATAACATATACCAAATAGTGTTGTGTGCCAAGTTTCGTGCAAAACAATCCAATATTGAACTACTTTATGCGAAAAAGTGCCAAAAACGCATAAAAACCCATCAAATTGCAACTTAACACGTAATTTCTAGCATATGAATATTATTTTCAATTGTAACCACTTCATCACAATACTATATACCAAATAGTGTTGTGTGCAAAGTTTCGTGCAAAACAAACCAAGTTTGAGCTACTATATGCGCAAATGCGCAAAAAACGCTTAAAAACCCATAAAATCGAAACTTAACACTTAATTTCTAGCATATGAATATGTTTTTAATTTCTAACCACTTCAACACAATAATATATACCAAATAGTGTTGTGTGCCAAGTTTCGTGCAAAACAAACTAAGTTTGTCCTACTTTATGCGCAAAAGTGTCAAAAGCGCTTAAAAAAACCATAAAATCGCAACTTAACACGTAATTTCTAGCGTATGAAAATGATTTTAAATTCTAACCACTTCGACACCATAATATATACCAAATATTTTTGTGTGCCAAGTTTCGTGCAAAACGAACCACGTTTGAGCTACTTTATGCGCAAAAGTGCAAAAAACGCTTAAAAACCCATAAAATCACAACCCATCACGTATTTTCTGCCATATGAATATGATTTTAAATTCTTACCACTTCAACAAAATAATATATACCAAATACTGTTGTGCGCCATGTTTTGTGCAAAACAAATCATGTTTGAGCTACTTTATGCGCAAAAATGCAAAAAATGCTTTAAAACCCATAAAATCACAACTCATCACGTATTTTCTGCCCTATGAATATGATTTTCAATTCTTACCATTTCAACAAAATAATATATACCAAATAGTGTTGTGCGCCATGTTTTGTGCAAAACAAATCATGTTTGAGCTACTTTATGCGCAAAAGTGCAAAAAACGCTTTAAAACCCATAAAATCGCAACTTAACACGTGATTTCTAGCATATGAATAAGATATTAATTTCATACCACTTAAACACAATAATATATACCAAATATTGTTGTGTCAAGTTTGGTGCAAAACAAACCAAGTTTGAGCTACTTTATAGGCAAAAGTTCCAAAAACGCTTAAAAACCCATAAAATCGAAACTTAACACGTAATTTCTAGCATATGAATATGATTTTCAATTCTAACCACTTCAACACAATAAATATACACCAAATGGTGTTGTGTGCCAAGTTTCCTGCTAAACAAACCAAGTTTTAGCTACTTTATGCGCAAAAGTGCCAAAAACGCGTAAAAACCCATAAATCGCAACTTAACAGGTAATTTGTAGCATATGAATATAATTTTAAATTCTAACCACTTCAACATAATAATATATACAAAATAGTGTTGTGTGCAAAGTTTCGTGGAAAACAAACCAAGTTTGAGGTACTATATGCGCAAAAGTGCAAAAAACGCTTTAAAACCCATAAAATCGCAACTTAACACGTAATTTCTAGCATTTTAATATGATTTTAAATTCTTACCACTTCAAAAAAATAATATATATCAAATAGTGTTGTGTGCCAAGTTTCGTGCAAAACAAACCAAGTTTGAGCTACTTCATGCGCAAAAGTGCCAAAAGCGCTTAAAAACCTATAAAATCACAACTTAAGACGTAATTTCGAGCATATGAATATGATTTTCAATTCTAACTACTTCAACACAATAATATATACCAAATAGTGTTGTGTGCCAAGTTTCGTGCAAAACAATCCAATTTTGAGCTACTTTTTGTGGAAAAGTTCCAAAAACGCTTAAAAACCCATAAATCGCAACTTAACACGTAATTCATAGCATATGAATATGATTTTAAATTCTAACCACTTCAACACAATAATATATACAAAATAGTGTTGTGTGCCAAGTTTCGTGCAAAACAAACACTTTATGCGCAAAAGTGCCAAAAACACTTCAAAACCCTTAAAATCGCAACTTAACACGTAATTTCTAACATATGAATATGCTTTTAAATTCTTACCACTTCAAAAAAATAATATATACCAAATAGTGTTGTGTGCCATGTTTCGTGCAAAAAAAACCAAGTTTGAGCTACTTCATGCGCAAAAGTGCCAAAAACGCTTAAAATCCCAAAAAATCACAACTTAAGACGTAATTTCGAGCATATGAATATGATTTTTAATTCTAACTACCTCAACACAATAATATATACCAAATAGTGTTGTGTGCCAAGTTTCGTGCAAAAGAATCCAAGTTTGAGCTACTTCATGCGCAAAAGTGCCAAAAACGCTTAAAAACCCATAAAATCGCAACTTAACACGTAATTTCTAGCATATTAATATTATTTACAATTCTAACCACTTCAGCACAATAATATATACCACATAGTTTTGTGTACCATGTTTCGTACAACACAAAAGACGATTAAGCTACTTTAATTGCAAAAGTGCGAAAAACGCTTAAAAACTGTTAAAATCGCAACTTAACACGTGATTTTTAGCATATCAATATGATTTTCATTTCTTACCACTTAAACAAAATAATTTATACCAAATAGTGTTGTGTTGCAAGTTTCATGCAAAACAAACCAAGTTTGAGCTACTTTATACACAAAACTGTCAAAAACGCATAAAAACCCATAAAATCGAAACCTAACACGCAATCATTGGCATTTGAATATGATTTTCAATTCTAACCAGTTCAACACAATAATATATACCAAATAGTGTTGTGTGCCAAGTTTCGTGCAAAACAAACCAAGTTTGAACTACATTATGCGCAAAAGTGCCAAAAACGCTTAAAAACCCATAAAATTGCAATTTAACACGCAATTTCAAGCATATGAATATTATTTTCAATTTTAACCACTTCATCACAATAATAAATACCAAATAGTGTTGTGTGCTAAGTTTCGTGCAAAACAAACCAAGTTTGAGCTACTATATGCGCAAATGCGCAAAAAACGCTTAAAAACCCATAAAATCGCAACTTAACACGTAATTTCTAGCATATTAATATTATTTACAATTCTAACCACTTCAGCACAATAATATATACCACATAGTTTTGTGTGCCATGTTTAGTACAAAACAAAAGACGTTTAAGCTACTTTAATTGCAAAAGTGCGAAAAACGCTTAAAAACTGTTAAGATCGCAACTTAACACGTGATTTTTAGCATATCAATATGATTTTCATTACTTACCACTTAAACAAAATAATTTATACCAAATAGTGTTGTGTTGCAAGTTTCATGCAAAACAAACCAAGTTTGAGCTACTTTATACGCAAAACTGTCAAAAACGCATAAAAACCCATAAAATCGAAACTTAACACGCAATCATTGGCATTTGAATATGATTTTAAATTCTAACCAGTTCAACACAATAATATATACCAAATAGTGTTGTGTGCCAAGTTTCGTGCAAAACAAACCAAGTTTGAACTACATTATGCGCAAAAGTGCCAAAAACGCTTAAAAACCCATAAAATTGCAATTTAACACGTAATTTCAAGCATATGAATATTATTTTCAATTTTAACCACTTCATCACAATAATAAATACCAAATAGTGTTGTGTGCGAAGTTTCGTGCAAAACAAACCAAGTTTGAGCTACTATATGTGCAAATGCGCAAAAAACGCTTAAAAACCAATAAAATCGAAACTTAACACTTAATTTCTAGCATATAAATATGATTTTAATTTCTAACCACTTCAACACAATAATATATACAGAATAGTGTTGTGGGCCAAGTTTCGTGCAAAACAAACTAAGTTTGTCCTAATTTATGCGCAAAAGTGTCAAAAACGCTTAAAAAACCATAAAATCGCAACTTAACACGTAATTTCTAGCATATGAATATAATTTTAAATTCTAACCACTATAACACAATAATATATACCAAATAGTGTTGTGTGCCAAGTTTCGTTTAAAACAAACCACGTTTGAGCTACTTTATGCGCAAAAGTTCCAAAAACATTTAAAAACCGTTAAAATCGCAACTTAACAAGTGATTTCTAGCATATCACTATGATTTAAAATTCTAACCACTTCAACACAATAATAAATACCAAATAGTGTTGTTCCGTGTCTGGTGCAAAACAAACCAAGTTCGAGCTACTTTATGCGCAAAAGTGCTAAAAACGCTTAAAAACTCATAAAATCGCAACTTAACACGTAATTTCTATTATATAAATATGATTTTAAATTCTAACCACTTCAACGCAATAATGTATACCAAATACTGTTGTGAGCCAATTTTTGTGAAAAACAAACCAAGTTTGAGCTACTTTATGCGCAAAAGTGCCAAAAACGCTCAAAACACTTAAAATCGACAATTAAATGTTAATTTCTAGCATGGCTAATCACATAAAGATAAATTTTCCATCTTTGATGATATCTCATTTGTCTGATTGTATTGAGAAGAAACACTTTGTTGGTTATGGAGGGTTGTTGACCTGGATTTTCAGAAAATTTGATGTCCCTTTGGAAGGGTTGGAGTTCCCAATGGGACCCAACATGAAGATAGGTGCAAAGTGTCTACAAAATTTGCACTTAAAATTAAGTGATGAAGGGATGTTAATACATGATTTAGAAGAAGTGATTAAGGTTGGGTCTGAAGTGGAAGAGGTTGAAAAAGAAGAGGAAAAACTGAGGGAGGAAGAACAGGAAGAAAAAGAGGAAAAAGAGCAAGGACTTGTTCCCACTGACAATATTGAAACAGAAGAAAAAGGGGAACAGGAATGAGAAGCTAGTAAGGGGGAAGCAGAACAGGAGGGAGTCTTAGGAGAAGATGCTTATCACAATCTCTGTAATGATTCAAGTGATGAAGAGACTGTGATAGCATTCAGGAGAAAGGCTAAATCTATTCAGAGGAAGAGTAGGAGGTTAGCTTCGAAACGTAAGGCTACATTGGTTGATGATACCACATTTGAGACCATGCCTGAGTCTACATCCAATAAACCTCCCTCTCCCAAGCCAACCACATCATCACCACATCACACTCCATCACCACCACATCACAATCCATCACCACCTCAATCACCTATTCACTTTACACCACCACCATCTCAGTCTTCACCAGGTAATGGTTGTGCTAACCCTGATTTTGTTCCTGCAGCTTCTTCAAACCTCATTCTCTCCAAGCTCCTTGACCTACAATCTCAATTCATTGCTTTTCAAGATGAAATTCGAGTCTCACTTGCTTCAATCGTTGATCAACTTACCCTGATGGAGAACCGTCTTGGGGCAACGTTGGATACTGTTGAAGTGCAGACCGAATACATAGATGAAGAAGAGACTGCTCCCTGATTCCTCTTCCCATGTTTTTAATGATTTTTTGGCTGTGACATTACTCAAACAATTTCACTTTTCTTTGTACCATCTGGGGTACAAGTTTGTATTTGAACAACTACTACATTTCTTTCTTTTGTTTTTATTTATGGTCTGTGATGACTAACATTATGCAGATTTGATTTCTTTTTATGGTGCATATTTTCATTATTGTTTCTTGCTTGCATCGCTGACAAATCTATATGGTTTGTGCTGAGGTTTTATAACCCCAAATTCTTTTTGATTGATGACAAAAGGGAGAATATTATGCACAAACTTAAGGAGAGCTGTGAATACACAGTACATATCTTGATTGATTTATATTGTTTTTTATGGAAGTTAATGTGCTATGTGTGCTGTGTTTATGTTAGCTTAAAATCTGATCATCTGTGTTGATATTAAGTTTTTATGGATATTTTGATTAATTGTTTTGATTAATTGCTTTAAAGTTGTTTCTTTTGAAAATACTTAATAATTTATGTTTTAGTCTATTTTATTTTAGTTTGTTTTAGTTTAATTATTTTTGAAAATTTTAAAAAATATTTGATATTATGTTTTTATAGAGTAAGTTGGTTCATGTATGCTTGGTAAATTATATTGTAATAAATTATATTTACTAAGTTAAGAAGAGTTGTTTTAATCTCTAACATGCTCTTCCACATTTGTTTTACTCTAGTATACTTAAGTTGGTTTATAAAGTTTGTCATCATCAAAAAGGGGGAATTTGTTGGCTCTTAAGGTTTTGATGATGACTTCACTTTTAAAGTAAACAAACATATTTTAGAGATTGTTTTGTAGGTATATATCCGATTTTGTTGAAATCGTTGATGAAGCCTAGGACTTGATTCGTGGAGGTTGTACATGTCTTAAAGATCCAAGAAGTTAGATAAGTGTTATAATGTTGAAAGTAGATGTACAGTCTACTGTTCCCAAAATGAACAATCTAACAGAAGTTAAAGCTGGAGACAGTACGCTGTTCCTACGTAGCAGATCTGGAGCAAAACATCGACTGGAAAATTGCAGTTATTTTATAATTCTGTTTTTAGTTGATGTAAACGGTTAAAACTTAAATTAGTTGCTTAAATTAATTAGTAAGTTAATTGGCTAAACTATTTTTAGATTATCTAAAAATAGCCTAAAGACTTATTCTTTCTTTAGATGAGATCTCCTATTTTTTAGGATCTTGTGTTTTTAATTCCTATGCTATTTTTAGCTTAATGAAGTTGTTTTTCTCTTTGAACAAATAACAGCCGGACATTTATTTATTAGCAATTCCACTATCTTTTTCTTTTGAGAACGTGGAGGATAGTGGGAGGTGTGTCTAAGGTAACTGCTGGCTGTTCCCACTATAAATAGGAGGAACTTTGCTCAAACCGTGTATCCATCCAAGAGTGTCCATTAAAGGGAGATCATTTAAGAAAAATATTTTCTGTTTTTAAATGCCAATTAATTTATTATATTTTTCTTAAGTAATTATTTTCATTTTTATCCTCTTGAGAATTGGCCTTGTAAGGGTTATTGAGTGATTTGTTGTAATTAGAGTCATGAGAAGTCTAAGGGAATAGAGAAGAGAAGCGTAAGAAGAGAAAGAGAAGGAGAAAGTAGAGAAAGAGAATTAGGCCTAGAGTAGAGAAGCTTCAAGTGAAGCAAACTGTTTTATATAATTGTAATTGATTGTCTAAAACATAGTGAGAATTTTGAAATCCCGGGGGGTCGTGGTTTTCCTTCTTATTAGGCCAAGAAGGTTTCCACGTAAAATCTTTGTCTCCTTTTTATCTTTTACTTTTTAATTTTAAGCTTTATTTTGTTTGTTAAAATTCCGCAAATTAGAAGAAAAACGTAGTAAAGCTAGATACACAACAATTCACCCCCCCTCTTGTTGCATTCGACCATCTCTGTGCATTTCAACAATTGGTATCAGAGCCTTGTTTCTCATTTAATCAGGAAACCCTGAGAGCAGTATCCTGTTCCCTGGCAAGATGTTGAAGATGAACGAACGCATGGAAGAAGGGTACTCTACGCAAAGGCCACCCATGTTCGATGGGAAATTCTATACCTACTGGAAAAATAGGATGGAAATTTTCATAAAGTTCGAAAATTATCAAGTATGGAGAGTAATTGAAATAGGAGACTTTGAAGTGACGACCATCAACTCTAATAATGAATCAATTCCAAAACCAATCACTGAGTATGAAAAGGAAGGCTTTCAAAAGATGGAGATGAACGCTCTTGCGATCAAGCTACTTCACTGTGGTCTCGGGCCAAATGATCATAATCGTATCATGGGTTGTAAAACGGCAAAGCAGATTTGGAACCTGCTGGAAGTTACCCATGAAGGCACCAGTGAAGTGAAGCGCTCCAAGATTGATCTACTGATGTCTAGATATGAAAGGTTCGTCATGGAACCTAGGGAGAACATTCAAGAGATGTTCACCAGGTTCACAAATATCACGAACGAATTAGTCTCTCTTGGTAAGATCATTCCCGTTGATGAACAAGTCAGGAAAATATTGAGAAGTCTTCCACAAGATGAGCGCTGGAGAGCTAAGGTCCCAGCCATCCAAGAGTCCAAAGATTTCACCAAGTTCAATTTAGAAGAGCTGGCTGGTTCACTCATGACACACGAACTGCATTTGGGAACAGCGGATAGTTCCCGAAACAAAGGACTAGCTCTAGCAGCTAATGATAGTGAAGAATCAGAAGCTGGTGAAGAGGAAGCTGCTATGTTGGCACATAAATTCAAAAAATTCTTCAGAAACAGCAGATATAGAAACCAAAGAAATAATAAGGAAAGATGAACTACTAACATGAAGATAAATTTTAAATGCCACAAATGTGGAAGTACTGATCACTTCATCAAGGATTGCCCTCTATGGAAGAATGAGAAGGGCAAAGGGAAGACAAGGGAAGCTGGAAGAATGCCAAAGAAGGGAAACTTCAGAACAGATTTTCGTAAAGCAATGATCGCAGCTTGGGGTGACACTGAAAGCGAAGCTGAAACTGAAGTTCCAGTAGAGGAAGAAACTGCAAATCTGTGTCTCATGGCATCTCATGAAGAGACTAAGAAAAGAGAGGTAATGTCTTCTAGTTCTACTCCTAAACATCTATTCAGTTTAAGTAAGAATAAATTAATTAAGTTATTTTTGGAAACACAAGAGAAGTTGGAGGAAAAAACAGCTAAGTGTCTCCAAATTGAGAAAGACCTTAAGTTAAGTAAAGATCACATCTCATACTTAAATACTTTTAGGATCGATGTGCAAAGTAGATTTTTTGATATCTTAGATAAGAACATCATTTTAAAAGAGCAATTGGAGAAAATAAAGCAGGAATTCATCATTCTTAACATTAAAAAGAATCAAAACAAATTGCTAGGATTAAAATGGCATGAAAATGATATATCCACTCATGTGTTTAGCACGGAATTTCAAGAAATCAAATTAAAATTAGAATCATGTAAAAGAGAAAATAAGTATCTACAAGATCAACTTAATTTAAAAGGAAAAGGGAAAATCAATGAAGTTCCCAAATGGATTCTAAATGCTAAACCAAAAAGTAAAGAAGGTCTAGGTTATGTTAAAAATGATAAAAAGAAAAAGGTCTATATTGATCTCCCTAGTAGTTGTTTCTTTTGAAAATACTTAATAATTTATGTTTTAGTCTATTTTATTTTAGTTTGTTTTAGTTTAATTATTTTTGAAATTTTTAAAACATATTTGATATTATGTTTTTATAGAGTAAGTTGGTTCATGTATGCTTGGTAAATTATATTGTAATAAATTATATTTACTAAGTTAAGAAGAGTTGTTTTAATCTCTAACATGCTCTTCAACATTTGTTTTACTCTAGTATACTTAATTTTGTTTATAAAGTTTGTCATCATCAAAAAGGGGATATTTGTTGGCTCTTAAGGTTTTGATGATGACTTCACTTTTAAAGTAAACAAACATATTTTAGAGATTGTTTTGTAGGTATATATCCGATTTTGTTGAAATCGTTGATGAAGCCTAGGACTTGAATCGTGGAGGTTGTACATGTCTTAAAGATCCAAGAAGTTAGATACGTGTTATAATGTTGAAAGTAGATGTACAGTCTACTGTTCCTAAAATGAACAATCTAACAGAAGTTGAAGCTGGAGACAATACGCTGTTCCTACGTAGTAGGTCTGGAGAAAAACATCGACTGGAAAATTGCAGTTATTTTATTATTCTGTTTTTAATTGATGTAAACGGTTAAAACTTAAATGAGTTGCTTAAATTAATTAGTAAGTTAATTGGCTAAACAATTTTTAGATTATCTAAAAATAGCCTAAAGACTTATTCTTTCTTTAGATGAGATCTCCTATTTTTTAGGATCTTGTGTTTTTAATTCCTATGCTATTTTTAGCTTAAGGAAGTTGTTTTTCTCTTTGAGCAAATAACAGCCGGACATTTATTTATTGGCAATTCCACTATCTTTTTCTTTTGAGAACATGGAGGATAGTGGGAGGTGTGTCTAAGGTAACTGCTGGCTGTTCCCACTATAAATAGGAGAAACTTTGCTCAAACCGTGTATCCATCCAAGAGTGTCAATTAAAGGGAGATCATTTAAGAAAAATATTTTCTGTTTTTAAATGCCAATTAATTTATTATATATTTCTTAAGTAATGATTTTAATTTTTATCCTCTTGAGAATTGGCCTTGTAAGGGTTATTGAGTGATTTGTTGTAATTAGACTCATGAGAAGTCTAAGGGAATAGAGAAGAGAAGCGTAAGAAGAGAAAGAGAAGGAGAAAGTAGAGAAAGAGAATTAGGCCTAGAGTAGAGATGCTTCAAGTGAAGCAAACTGTTTTATGTAATTGTAATTGATTGCCTAAAACATAGTGAGAATTTTGAAATCCCGAGGGGTCGTGGTTTTCCTTCTTATTAGGCCAAGAAGGTTTCCACGTAAAATCTTTGTCTCCTTTTTATGTTTTGCTTTTTAAGTTTAAGCTTTATTTTGTTTGTTAAAATTCCGCAAATTAGAAGAAAAACGTATTAAAGCTAGATACACAATAATTCACCCCCCTCTTGTTGCATTCGACCATCTCTGTGCATTTCAACACATATGAATATGATTTTCAATGCTAACCACTTCAACAAAATATTATATACCAAATAGTGTTGTGAGCCAAGTTTCGTGCAAAACAAACCAAGTTTGAGCTACTTTATGCGCAAAAGTGCCAAAAACGCATAAAAACCCATAAAATCGTAGGTTAACACGTAATTTCTAACATATACATATGCTTTTCTATTCTAACCACTTCAACACAATAATATATACCAAATAGTTTTGAGTTTCGTACAAAAGAAACCACGTTTGAGCTACTTTATGCGCAAAAGTGCACAAAACGCTTATAAACCCATAAAATCGAAATTTAACATTTAATTTCTAGCATATGACTATGATTTACAATTCTAACCACTTAAACACAATAATATATACCAAATAGTGTTGTGTTCCAAGTTTCGTGCAAAACAAACCAAGTTTGAGCTACTTTATGCGCAAAAGTGCCAAAAACGCTTTAAAACCCATTAAATCGCAACTTAACACGTAATTTCTAGCATATGACTATGTTTCTAAATTGTAACCACTTCAACACAATAATCTACACAACATAGTTTTGTGTGCCAACTTTCGTGCAAAACAAACCAAGTTTGACCTACTTTATGCACAAAAGTGCCAAAAACGCTTAAAAACCCTTCAAATCGCAACTTAACACGTCTTTTCTAGCATATGAATATGATTTTAAATTCTAATCACTCCAAAACAACAATATATAACAAATAGTGTTGTGTGCCAAGTTTCGTGCAAAACAAACCAAGTTTGAGCTACTTTATGCGTAAAATTGCCAAAAACGCTTAAAAGACCATAAAATCGCAACTTAACACGTAATTTTTAGCATATGAATATGATTTTAATTTCTGACCACTTCAACACAATAATATATACCAAATAGTGTTGTGTGCCAAATTTCGTGCACAACAAACCAAGTTTGAGCTACTTTATGCGCAAAAGTGCCAAAAACGCTTTAAAACCCAGAAAATCACAAGTTAACACGTAATTTTTAGCATATGACTATCATTTACATTTTTAACCCCTTCAACACAATAATATATACCAAATAGTGATGTGTGCCAAGCTTCGTGCAAAACAAACCAAGTTTTGAGCTACTTGATGCGCAAAAGTGCCAAAAACGCTTAAAAACCCATAAAATTGCAACTTAACACGTAATATCTTGCATATGAATATTATTTTAAATTCTAACCACTTCAACACAATAATATATACCAAATAGTGTTGTGTGCAAAGGTTCGTGCAAAACAAACCAAGTTTGAGCTACTTGATGCGCAAAAGTGCCAAAAACGCTTAAAAACCCATAAAATTGCTTCTTAACACGTAATATCTCTTGCATATGAATATTATTTTAAATTCTAACCACTTCAACACAATAATATATACCAAATAGTGTTGTGTGCAAAGGTTCGTGCAAAACAAACCAAGTTTGAGCTACTTTATTCGCAAAAGTGGCAAAAAACGCTTAAAAACTTATAAAATCGCAACATAATACGTAATTTCTAGCATATGAATATGATTTTAAAAATTAACAACTTCAACACAATAATCTATAGAAAATAGTGTTGAGTGCCAAGTTTCGTGCAAAACAAACCAAGTTTGAGCTACTTTATGCGCAAAAGTGCCAAAAACGCTTAAAAACTCATTAAATCGCAACTTAACACGTAATTTTTAGAATATGAATATGATTTTCAATGCTGACCACTTCAACACAATAATATATACCAAATAGTTTTGTGTGACAAATTTCGTGCACAACAAACAAAGTTTGAGCTATTTTATGCGCAAAAGTGCGAAAAACGCTTAAAAACCCATAATATCCCAACTTAACACGTAATTTCTAGCATATGACTATGATTTTCAATTGTAACCACTTCAACACAATAATCTATACAAAATAGTGTTGTGTGCTAACTATCGTGAAAAACAAACAAGGTTTGAGCTACTTTATGCGCAAAAGTGCCAAAAATGCTTAAAAACTTATTAAATCGCAACTTAACACGTAATTTCTAGCATATGAATATGATTTTAAATTATAACCACTTCAACACAATAATCTATAGCAAATAGTGTTGTCTGCCAAGTTTCCTGCAAAACAAACCAAGTTTGAGCTACTTTATGCGCAAAAGTGCCAAAAACGCTTAAAAACTTATAAAATCGCAACTTAACACGTAATTTCTAGAATATGAATATGATTTTAAATTCTAACCACTTCAACACAATAATCTATAGCAAATAGTGTTGTGTGCCAAGTTTCGTGCAAAACAAACCAAGTTTGTGTTACTTTATGCGCAAAACTGCCAAAAACGCTTAAAAACCCATAAAATCGCAACTTTACACGTTATTTCTAGCATATGACTATGATTTTCACTTGTAACCAGTTCAACACAATAATCTATACAAAATAGTTTTGTGTGCCAATTTTCGTGAAAAACAAACCAAGTTTGAGCTACATTATGCGCAAAAGTGCCAAAAAACGCTTAAAAACCCTTAAAACCGCAACTTAACATGTGTTTTCTAGCATATGAATATGATTTTAAATTCTAACAACTTCAACACAATAATATATATACCAAATAGTGTTGTGTACCATATTTCGTGCAAAACAAACCAAGTTTGAGCTACTTTATGCTCAAAAGTGCCAAAAACGCTTAAAAACCCATAAAATCGCAATTTAACACGTAATTTCTAGAATATGAATATGATTTTCAATTCTGACCACTTCAACACAATAATATATACCAAATAGTGTTGTGTGCCAAGTTTTGTGCAAAACATACCAAGTTTGAGCAACTTTATGCGCAAAAGTGTCAAAAACGATAATAAACCCAGAAAATCACAAGTTAACACGTAATTTTTAGCATATTACTAAGATTTACATTTCTAACAACTTAAACACAATAATATATACCAAATAGTGATGTGGGCCAAGTTTCGTGCAAAACAAACCAAGTTTGAGCTACTATATGCGCAAAAGTACAACCAACGCTTAAAAAGCCATTCAATCGTAACTTAACATGTAATTTCTAGCATATGAATATGATTTTCTATTCTAACCACTTCAACTCAATAATATATACCAAATAGTGTTGTGAGCCATGTTTCGTGGAAAACAAATCAAGTTTTAGCTACTTTATGTGCAAAAGTGCCAAAAACGCTAAAAAACCCATTAAATCGCAACTTAACACGTAATTTTTAGCATATGAATATCATTTTTAATTCTTACCACTTCAACACAATAATATATACCAAATAGTTTTGTGAGCCAAGTTTCGTACAAAACAAACCACGTTTGAGCTACTTTATGCGCAAAAGTGCCAAAAACGCTTAAAAACTATTAAAATCGCAACTTAACACGTGATTTCTAGCATATGAATATGATTTTCAATTCTTACCACTTCAACAAAATAATATATACCAAATAGTATTGTGTTCCATGTTTCATGAAAAACAAACCAAGTTTGAGATACATTATGCGCAAAGCTGCCAAAAACGCTTAAAAACCCATAAAATCTCAACATAACACGTAATCTCTAGCATATAAATATGATTTTCAATTCTAACCAATTCAAAACAATAATATATATACAAAATAGTTTTATGTGCCAAGTTTCGTGCAAAACAAACCAAGTTTGAGCTACTTTATGCGCAAAGGTGCCAAAAACGCTTAAAAACCCAAAAAATCGCAACTTAACACGTAATTTCTAGCATATGAATATGATTTTAAATTCTAACCACTTCAACACAATAAGATATACAAAATAGTGTTGTGCGCAAAGTTTCCTGCAAAACAAATAAATTTTGAGGTACTTTATGCGCAAAAGTGCCAAAAAACGCTTAAAAATTCACGATTTTGAGGGTTTTTAAGCGTTTTTGGCACTTTTGTGCATAAAGTAGCTCAAATTTGGTTTGTTTGGCACGAAAGTTCGCACACAACACTATTTGGTATATATTATTGTGTTGAAGTGGTTAGAATTATAAATCATAGTCAAATGCTAGAAATTACATGTTAAGTTGCGATTTTAATAGTTTTAAAGCGTTTTTGGCACTTTGGCGCATAAAGTAGCTCAAATGTGGTTTGTTTAGTACAAAACTTGGCACACAAAACTATTTGGTATATATTATTGTGTTGAAGTGGTTAGAATTGAAAATCATATTTATATGCTAAAAATTACGTGTGTGTGTACATATATATATATATATATATATATATATATATATATATATATATATATATATATATATATATATATATATATATATATATATATATATAATCGCACTAAATTGGGCGGCTGGACTATGGTTCAGTTGTACAAAACTGTTCGACTGGACCATGTTTCAGTGCCCATTTTTGTGCGACTGAAACATGGTCCACTTGCTCAATTTTGTGCAACTGAACCATGGTTCAGTCCATCAGTTTTGTGCGACTTTTTTTTTGATAAAAAATTACACTGATTCAAATCGAAAAATTTACGTACCGGATTCGCTCTATAGTCTCTTTCGTTAGCCATAGTTAATCGATTACAAGTAACAACTTGTTTAAAATCGATGAACGTTTTTAGAGAGATAGTACCGTATTTGAATTCGTACATCATACAAAAACGCGTATGAAAATTCAATATAGAGAGTTGCGATAAAAATCTTCGGGATTAAACTATTTATAGTGTTATTAAGTGTGATTTATATTATTTAATTAAGTTTTAAGTCCAATAACAATTTTATAATTTTTTAAATTTCAAGGGCAAATTCATAATTTTAAGAGGTGACGATAAAATAAAAAAAAGTGATAATGTTTAATAACTCCCGAATATCATTATCCGTATACCTATGCTTATTTTTCTAAAACTCATTATTAAAACCAACTTTCTCTCTCAGTAAAATGGCTTGTCTGATGTCTCTGCTCTTCTCCATTTCTAACATGAAACTCGCCTGTCATCTTCAATCCGCCCTGTAAGAAGCAGTGAAAACGGCCGTTAAGCGCGTTGACGCGCCGTATTTCATCCACCGTTACAATTCTCGAGAAAGCAGAACGGTAGTCTTCAAAATCGTTATAGATCGACCGTTCCGTTCTGGAACGTCCGCGACTTTGCACCAGCAAAGGTGTGATAAAGAAATACATTTGAGTAAATAAAAAGGCTAATTTAGCCAATATTCTCATTGTATACATTATGAACTCTATCAATGAGAAAGTTACACATAAAACTTTCTTATCATGCACAACTAGAGGTGTTGGGCCAAAAATTAAACGGGTCAGGTCGGGTCAAATGTTCAACGGTTCAGACGGGTCAAAGCCCATTTAAATTCGACCCATCTTGACCGATTTTTAAAAGTTTATAAAATTGTTTTTTTATTTTAGTTAGGACTCATTGAATCGATCCACTTATATATAATAATATCATTTAAAAATATTAAAAAAAATAGTAAATATTCTTTCAAAATTAATTCTTATAATTATCTAATCTGGCCTTTTACACTAAGGCCCGTTAATGACCCACTCATTATTGACCTAACCCGTTAAATGTAATGTGATCCTTGACCTGTTGGGTCGACCGGCCCCGTTGAACACCTCTACGCACAATCCTGATCAGTGATCATCAACATCAAAGATCTTGAGCTTAATTACTCTGAAGCAACTAATGGTGCTAGTGTAGTCAATTATGGAACTACTATCCTATCTTAATTCCTATCTATAACATAGATATGGGGACTCCTATCATATGTGCACCACCACATTGGCATTGACCAAAATTAGACATGTTGGTAAATTGAGCTACTATGATCTGTTTTCTATTATTTCATCATAATACCCACCAACTTCCATCATGGATCAAACTTGATTCTTCAGGAAAAAGCAATTTCTATCAAATATAAGGCATTCCCCTGCCTGGCTTTTTGAGAAACATATCAATGATGATAACTGAGAAAACTTCAAAGTGAAGTATGTGAATTTTAACCATAACCCACTTGCCTAATGATCATTACACATCTCCAAACAAGAGCTTAATTTCTTGATTATAGAACAAAAACTGTTAATTAAGAAGTTAATACTATATTATTATGTGAAAAGTTGACATAAAAAATAAAAGTAGTTACAGACAATTATAGGATTCTTAGGTGTTGTTTTTATACTTGAAGCTAAATTAAGGTACTGTCAGGCTGCACATGGATGAATGCATGTTTTTTGAATAACCATCATAGCACTTTTTGTACATGGTCATGCTCATTCTTTTAGTTTCTTAAACAGGACTCAAAGGAAGGGATTTCATGATAAGCTTTTTTTTTTTCAAACAAATTCCCAAAACAAGCTTTCGGGAAAACTTATTTTCTAAATAAGCGCCTCCTAGTCCAATGCTAAGGTTTGGTTGTGTTTGTTGTTGCTAATAGTGGGCAATTACTTAAACTAAGTCAAAAAAAGTCAGCCGAGTAATCGCCTGCTCAGAGCGATTGGTTTGAATTTTATTGACTTTCTTTACTGTCGCTACTTTGAATGCTAATTAATGACCCATTGTTAGTAATAACGGACGATTGTTTTCCCATATACCTTAATTTAAACTTTTGTTCGTATATAGCCCCCTGTTAGTAATATCAGTAGATTGTTTAGCTTAAGTAATGGTCCGCTGTTAGTAACAGCGAACACAACCAAACTTTATCATTGGACTAGGAGGCGCATGTTTTGGAAAATAAGTTTTTCGGAAACTTATTTGGGAATATTTTTTCCTAAGTATGTTAATTTTCTTCAAATTTTCATTGGACTATTGGAGTATTAGTCATCAACAACTGCTGGATCATCTTGTTACTTGTTTACCAACTCAATCTTAATCGAAAATTTTGAATGATACTCACTCCATTTAGTATTAATACTTGCATAAGTTAGTTAAGAATTTAGGCCGTGACAATTCGTTACATAATCATCCGTGGGTCCACCTGTGTGGATACATGCACAAGGCACCCGTGAGTTCGGAACCACAAAATAATGGGTTATATGTGTTGACTTGCATACACACTTAATAAGATATACTCTATCCCTAAACTATATGGTATTAGGGGTATTAGAAGGATTACCTTAGTAAGCATTATATGCAATTACAGCCCACTATTTTAGTGATGAAGGATATCTCCAACACCTAACATACGTAATTTACTCAGATATCCGAATTATAAGTAATAACACAATATCCAACTTATAATGGGTTGAGACAATGTAGCGAATAATTTGGATTAATGAAATACAAGTTATTGATTAATGCATTTTGGGATGACTAATTTCATCACTTTGAAGCTCTTAAAACATCTGATTTTTGTATGATACTCAATTATGATAACCATGGATTTATTGAAACTGTCTTCTGTTTTTTCAATTAAAGCATGATAATCAAATAGTAGAATTCATGATAAAATGCTAATTCAAACTTTTCACCTCTTGAAAATCACTGCTTTTGCTTGATGGATGAAATTTCTTACAACAAGCATGATCATATAACTTACTGTGAGTCATGAGTGCCTACGCTTTCCTTTTTCTTATGATGTTAAGTGCATTACAGTTTGGAAGAACTTACTAAATAAGGCAGCTGGTCTAAAAAAATTGCTTGCTAAATAATCACTTCTCCTACCTTAAAAAGAATTTTGTAATCATTGCATACCATTTATGTAAGTAAAGATCTGTAGTTCCATTTGCTCACTGTCTATGGCTTGCTTATATATAGAATGCCATCTAACTAAGCTATGCACTATCTTCTTTTGCCAAGTGAGTAGCGACGAAACAAAGGTAAATAACTCTGCTTTGCTCAACAATACTGTCTTTCATGATTCATCTGTTCGAAAAGTAACCCACATGTGATCCCACATCGGAGAATTAGAGAAAAATTAACTAACATATATACTTGATGGGCTACTCCTAATACCAATTGGTTTTAGGATGAAACACCATCGGGTTTATATGCAGTTAACTCTTCTCGGATGCGGGTCTTAATGTGTACATGCCCAATAACAAATTTATTATCATCTACTAAAATTACCGCGTGCCATTGAAATTTTCTATATAGCATGTAGAATTACTACATACTTTGTTTTTCTATATAGCATGTAGAATCACTACATACTTTGTTTTAGGACAGTGATGTTCTATCATTTTCTTCTACCATTTTCGTGTAAACAATCTATTCGCCTAATTAGTTAAGTAACGGTAAGGTGTAAAATATTGGTAGACTCATTCTGTAAGATTCTAACACCAATCTTTTAGGATTGAGGCTTTGTGTTTGTTACTGTATTAACAATGTTTTAATTTTTGTGTTGCACTTTGTATATTCAATAAATATATGTTTAACCGATTTTCATTGTTGCAGCTACCAATATGGTACAAATGACGATGGTGTGGCTAGTTCTACTAGTTTCATTGACTGCAACAACAATTGCATCAGCTGATGACAGAACAACATACATAGTTCACACCAATAATTCTAAAATCGTTGAATTAAAGAGTCTAAGAAGGCAACCGCGAGAATGGTATGAATCAGTTCTAAAATCTATTAAAAACCCAGCTTCTCAAGATGAAGAAGATTTAAATTCATTGGCTCCTGAGCTTCTTTATACTTATGAAACTACAATGACTGGTTTCGCTGCCAAGCTTACCACGAAACAGGTTCAATCCTTAAATAATATTGATGGGGTACTTCTTGTAAGTCCTGATGTGATACTAAGCCTTCACACTACATATTCAACCCATTTTCTCGGCCTTGAGTTAAGCCGAGGATTATGGAATGAATCTAGTTTGCAATCGGATGTAATAGTAGGTGTTCTTGACACTGGAATTTGGCCGGAACACATCAGTTTTCATGACAAAGGATTGTCCTGGGTTCCAGCAAGATGGAAAGGTGCTTGTGAGAAAGGTGCAAACTTTTCGGCCACTAACTGCAATAAGAAACTGATCGGTGCAAGGGCATTTCTCAAAGGGTATGAGGCAATAAATGGCAGAATCAATGGCACGGATGACTTTCGGTCTGCCAGGGATTCCAACGGTCATGGGACACACACTGCATCTACTGCAGCAGGGAATATGGTTCCTGGAGCTAGTCTCTTTGGAATGGCTAAGGGTACCGCCAGTGGAATGAGGTATTTTCTTGAAATATATGCACCAGTGTGATCATTTTCGTTCTCTTCTTATAATACACTTGAAAATAAGCCTGTCTAATTAACAACAATTATAATGGTTCCGTGCACTGTCACATGATTCACTAATCTCCTTGCGAATCGCGAATCAAAAAAAGCGAATTACGGTCTTTGGGTTATTTTAGAGTCATTTTGAGCGAATCGCGAATTCAAAAAGTGAATTGAGTGACAAATTATGTTACACTAGTTCCGTGTGTTTCAAGCTAAGTTACTTAGACAAAAGTTATATGTTATTAGTATCAAAAATAACATCTTATGCAACTTTTTTGTTTTCGACTAAAAATGTAGTATTAAGTTTCTTTACCGTGTTAAGTGTTAAGGACTAACATGTGTATTTGAGGTGAAATGATGAGTCTGAGTTGACCGTGAATATGTGATAGAGTCATGGAGACCATCCTTAAAACAGGATATACAAAATATTTGTTTTATTTTTCTATATATTTATTGATGTTATTTATCGGAGATTATGCTTGATTATTTACAAATTGTATATTAAAATAGATTTACGTCAAGAATAGCAGCATACAAGGTCTGCTGGGACAGGGGCTGTGCGAGCTCAGACATATTAGCTGCCATAGACCAAGCAGTTGCAGACGGAGTTGATGTGCTATCTCTTTCCCTTGGAGGACTTCCAAGGCCTTATTATCTGGATAGCATGGCAATAGCAGCATTCGGAGCCATTGAAAAGGGTGTTTTCTTCTCATGCTCTGCAGGAAATTCTGGCCCAATCCCTTCAACTGTAGGCAATATGGCTCCATGGATGATGACTGTCGCAGCTAGCTACATCGACCGAACTTTCCCTACTAAAGTAAGCTTAAGTAATGGAAAAAATTTCAAGGGATCATCTCTTTATTCCGGTGCAAAGAAGACAAAAGAACTCCCACTTGTCTACAAAGAAACAGCAGGAGGTAGAAAGGCTGAGTTTTGCATCAACGGTTCCCTATCTTCGAGCCTAGTAAAAGGCAAGATAGTACTCTGTGACCGTGGTTTAAATGGCAGAACCGAGAAAGGTTTTTTCGTAAAATCAGCTGGAGGAGCAGGGATGATACTGCTTAATAGCCCTACTCAAGGGGAAGAGCTTTTCGCCGATCCTCATATTCTGCCAGGCACTACCGTAGGAGCTTCAGCTGCAAATGCCATCAAAGGGTACTATCTTCAAAACAACAACCTAACAGCATCGATAACATTCTATGGTACGAGATATGGAGCACGGGCCCCAGTAGTGGCAGCCTTCTCATCTCGAGGTCCAAGTCTCGTGGACCCTTACGTCATAAAGCCAGACATAACTGCCCCTGGAGTAAACATTCTAGCTGCATGGCCTCCGAACATAGCACCAACCGAGCTAAAACAGGACACTAGAAGAGTGCAGTTCAATATAGTCTCAGGTACTTCAATGTCTTGTCCTCACCTAAGTGGAATAGCTGCACTAGTAAAATCAGTCCATAAAGATTGGTCACCAGCTGCTATAAAATCCGCCATTATGACATCTGCGTACACACACGACAACAAAAGGCAAAGAATTTCCGATGCGTTGGTAACAAAAATTACCAAGTTTGCAACACCTTTTGCATTTGGGTCGGGTCATGTGAACCCAGAAAGAGCATCAGATCCGGGTCTTGTATATGACATCAGTGCAGAAGACTACTTGCAGTATTTATGCAGTATCAATTACACTGATGCTCAGGTCACCATTTTGGCAAGAAAGAAGTATAGTTGTCGAAAAGGATCGAAAACACTTCATCCGGGTGATCTAAACTATCCCTCTTTTGCTGTAATATTTGACGCTTTCAAAAAAGGAAAGACGACATTTACTTACAAGAGAACAGTGACAAATGTAGGAACTCCTAAGATAAGTTACAAGGTCTTTGTAGATAAACCTAAAAATGTTAAGGTTAGTGTTAAACCTGATGTTTTGAGCTTTAATAAACTGGGTCAGAAGCTGAGTTATAAGGTAAGTTTTACTGGGTCTGGAGCAAATATTACTACCAGATCAGGAATTTCATCCTTTGGATCATTGATTTGGGTAGGCGGGCATTATATTGTTGGAAGTCCTATTGCAGTCACTTGGCAGTAAACTGATAAAGATCACTCTTTCTGTTTTTACAGAATCTGGAGATTTACTGGTTATTCTGACATTCTCATTGTATTGATTCAACTGGTAATAATTTATTTGGAATCATAGGTTATTTTGAGATCCTCACTGTATTGATTCAATTGGTAGTTGTTGATTTGGAAAGCTGATTATTTGTGTCTGTTTTTATGATCAATATTTTGATTTTTCTTTTGTTTGTAATTCATGTAAACCAGATATTTAGAATGTGCAAGTTAGTAATCTTTTACTAATTCATTCATTTTGTTTTCAAACCTTCACACAATGCAGCCAATGCGATGAGCATAACCGGCTACTCGATTCGCCAGAGTTTCCTTGTTGATTGTGATATGATATTTCTTAATCTATTCTAATCTCCAAGAATCATGGCTTTGGACTAGTAAATATAACATAGGACTTGGGTTTTAGTGTTGGAGTAATTTGTGCCCTTAAATCTCTCTTAAGAAAATGATATTTAACGTTCGGGTCTAGACCCTAAGGATCTGAGTCCAGGCTCTAAGGGTTTTGGTTTCGGGTTTAATTTGTTGGACTCTTAAAATTAGGGTCCGAGTTTGGACCTAACCTTAAAGTTAGGATTCGGGTCCAAGTAGGGTCCAGATCCGACTCAGACCCTTGAATGCCCATCCCTACATAGAATGATAGAAGTAAGTAAAAAGTAGAAGTTTTTATAATAATGTTAATAAAAGCTCATTGATGTATTTCTGCACTTTATCCTTTCTTCAAGATTTTTTTAGTCTATCCTTATTGATGGCACATTTTTCTTGCTGAAGTATTAAATATGTCTTATAAACTGATAGCAGACTTATAGCCAATAAGTTGATAGAATGTTTGATAAGAAGCATGATCATCCGCTTGATAATACCTAAATAAGTATTATATTAGGGAGCAAAATCCTTCCCTCTTTCTTTACTCTTTTTGGTGGGGGAGGAGGCCCTAAATCATCTTCTATTCCTTATAATGACATCTTTTCCATCACTCACTACCAATTATAGTGGATAGACTCATTCATCCACTTCTTTCAAAGCTTCATATCATATGCTTCAACCAACACAGCCACAGGGAACACATACCTTTAAAACATTACTATACTTTTGCCAGTTTTTATAGACTTAAGGTTAAGTTTTATATTTCATGATGAGACTAGTTTTTGATTCACCAATGGTTATTGGTTAAGGATCTAATCCTCTGTCTCGGCCATTTAGCCCCATTAGCTTTTGGCACGAAGACCGAAAACTTTTGAGTACTGAGGTAACAAAACAGGGTATTTAGAAATATGAGTTATAATATAAAGATTAAAAATGGTGGTTCTATATCTAAAAATAAATTAGCTCATCATGTATAAGACCGTGTCACTATGAGACGGACCCATACATTTAGTTTATTTTTGTAATTGATCAATTTAAATTATAAGTAATCACTTTAATATACTAAATATATGGGCCAATCAATAGAGATGGTCTCGCCAAGAGACGATCACATTTAAGAATTTGTGAAAAGAGAAATAAACCAAATTTATTGAGACAGACTAAAATGGAAAATTAGGCAAATTGAGTAGGACAGAGTAGTATTACAATAATTGAGCAATGAAATTTTAAAAGATTAGTGGTATTGTGTGCCCATACTTGTCTTGAACCAATTATTGATGTTCTTTAAAAATATTACTGTATGTGGTTGCAGTCACATTCCATTCAGGGATTTAGCTTGCTTATATAAAGAATGCATCTAACAAAGCTAATCATCAATCTAATTCTTCATTTAACTGGGGCAGAGTTCAAAGGAAAGGTATTTATCATTACTGTTAAGAGTATATAACATATGCATCCACAATTCTAGCCCAATGGGGTCTCGTGTGAGGGGGCGTGTTAGAGTATATAACATATCCTGAGGCTTTAACCATCAGCTTAAGCTTTTGGTTAAATTGGTTCCTTGACAATTACTAATGATATGTACTCTTACTCTTTTATATTACAATTATATTATATTTTTGATTATTGTTCAGATTAGTTTCTTAAGGATGGCAAACCTTGCTGTCATTCCTTAAAGAGACACAAGTATTTGGTCTCCATGATCAGTTAACATCATTCCAATCATTGTTATGAAAATATGCAGTAATAAAATTCAAATGCATTTCTTTTGTAGTAATCACTGTAACATAATTCGCGTTTTGAATTCATGATTTGCTAAAATTTGTCTAAAATCGACCATGATTCACTTTTTTCGATTTGCGATTCCAGTGAAGATTAGTGAATCATGTCACACTGGTAGTAATCTATGCTTTCAAGTCAATTTAGGTAAGCTATGTTCTAATATATTTGTTTTCAACAGTTCCAAGAAACTACCGTAAGAGGTGGCAAACAAGTCATTTAGGATGGTTTTGGTTTAAGGTGAGTTTTATGGTTGGGTTTCAGCATTGTACAAAGTTGTTTTGGTTGGATTAAGTTAATGTTCAACACTCAAATGAAAACAACCACTTCGTTTTTACAAGGTTTAGGTGGCGTACATTTGAACCTCCCAAAACCCGTATAGGTTGGCACTTGGGGCAACGGAGTGTTGTATGATCATATGTCAGTCTATTGCTAATCAGTTTATCATGCTTATCAATTCATATTATTAGTAGCATCCTTTTGGAGCAGCTCGGATTATTTTTAATGATGGCTAATAGTTAATGGCTCAATGAATTTCACATCTCTGCAGCTACCCGTAGCCAGTGCTCCTAACCCGCCAGCATGAAAACTGCCATCAGGATATTGCGGTTGATTCTTGTTACTCTTTTCGCTGTAACATCTGCTGCATCAGCTGATAGAAAAACATACATTATTCACATGGATAATTCTAAAGTCTTGGAACAACTAAACAGTTTTTACAAGCAACCCTGAGAATGGTATGAAGAGATATTACAGTTTACCAGAACATCGGCTGATGAAGATCATGAAAGATTTGCTCCCGAGCTTCTTTACACCTATGAGACTACCATGACTGGTTTTTCCGCTAAGCTAACAAGCGAACAATATAGTTCGTTAGCCAATATAGATGGGTTACTTTATGTAGCTCAAGATGAGATACGAAGTCCTCAAACTACATACTTGCCCCATTTTATTAGGCCGAGCAGGGTTATGGAACAGAAGTGACTGGAAGCACCGGGAATCAGATGTCATAATTATTAGAATATTAGAATATCTTAGAATATCTTAGAATAATATCTTTTTGATTTCTTGCATATTTTTGTATAATCTTTGTGATTATGTAGAATATTAGGAAATATTTAGTTTCCTAAAATATAGTGACAATCTTGTATATATTGACATTAACATTAATGAGAAAGGCAACCGAGTCATTCTTACATGGTATCAGAAGCTTCGGTTTTTTGATCCCGACTCCTTTTCCTTCTCCTTGCCGCCATCTTTTGTCTTTCTCTTCTCCTTCTTTTCTTTAACCTTTCTTCTTCATGGTGAAACAGCCCAAACTGGCGTAAACAATATAATAATATTGTCTACAAAGCACAGCGAAAGACTTATAGAAGTCTGGGTTGAATCCGATCTGTGGCTCGATAGCCACAGCAACCAATATCAGAGTATTTAAAAACTTTACAAAACTGTAATACAATTACTTACAACTCAGTTATAAACTAAGTTAATACATTATAAAATATCTATTTTTTTTTTTTAAAGACATGATTTGTCAAAATATCATTATAAGTTAACCTTCCGGAAACGATGTCCTCGCTATTGCAACACATGACACATAAATGAGCAGCACATCCATCCGCACTAAAAAATGGCAACCTGAAAGTGGATCTATCCCCTGTAAGAGATAGGCCCTATATAAAAAAAAACTGTCAACAATTGCATTGTTGAGTAATCCAACAAACTACTACATTTGTATACAAGTCATTAATAAACATCTCCAATCAAATTCCTTGTTCACTTGGTAACCATTTATAAACATTATTTTATCCTTCTCAAAACACTTTTAAAAGACCGTTTGATATCGACATAAATGCGGCTATGAACCTTTAGTTCATAAGGAATCAAAACATGGCTATTACTTTACAAGTTAATAGCGTAAATCAAAACTCTTTTAAAAAGATCGTTTGGTATCGACATAAATGCGGCTATGAACCTTTAGTTCATAACGAATCAAAACACGGCTATAACTTTACAAGTTAATAGCGTAAATCAAAATGCGGCTATTACTTTACAAGTCAATAGCGAAACAATACGGCAAATGACAAATATGATATCATTTGCAAAACAAACAAAACTTTATGTACCAAACGTATTTATTCAAAACTCTTATTAAATCAATAATTTAACAACACTTAAAACGTGGGAATATATGGACCGTCAGAAAGTAGGCTTGATCTAAATCCTGAGAACACGGGTGATCGTCATCACCGAAAATACGGTTCTTGCAAGAACGAAACGGGATCGGGGGCTCGAGACCGATCGAAATAACCATTACCTATTATCAAGCTATAGGATTTCACAATAATCCGGATATAAATATCCGTTGCCAATTCCCTTAAACGGACATTCTTCAATGTCGAACATTTCAATATAAAACAAAACAATAATTCAATTGATTTTCTTTGAAATCAACAATCATACCTCATTTTCATAATACAATATTTCAAGACTCGTATTTTATAAGTTAGTAACATACAAAATATGTTTTTGTAATCTCTTTAAATGAATACAATATTTAAAAGCTCATATATAAAAACATATGCACATTCAAAACAATAATTTAATAAGGACCAAGAGCAAGGTCAAACAAGGTCAAAATCCACAGTTTCAAACACCAAACGATTTTGCTCAAATATCAATAGTAGTAATACCACACCTTATAAAACATAACTTGAACTTTCAAATACTTGAATTAAATTTAAAAGATAAGGTAGTAGTTTGCTTGTAGATTACCTTTCTACGCCATGAATAACAATCAATAATTAAAATACCAATCAATTCATATGTTCCCAAATTTATACTTGAACCAAACACTCATATTATTCAATTAAGATCCATAACCCAACAATACCAATCCATAAAGGGAAAAAAATAAACCTAAGTTAATCTCAATTACTGAATAAATAACCTTAAACCTCCAATTTATTTTATACTTCCTAATCCCACATAATAAATTCCATTTTAGTACCATAACAGGACACTTGTTAGTAATTTGATCATAACTCTCTCATACGAACTCATCTTGGGGCGATTCAAGTGCCTACGTGATCGCGACTCGAAGCTCTACAAATATCATGAGACACCAGAACCCAAAAAGAATCAAAACTATCCCAAAATAGCCAAAACAGAAGGTTCAGTATTGATTTTCATGACAGCCTGCGGGTATGTCACTGTTTTGAACATAACTCTCTCATACGAACTCATCTTGGGGCGATTCAAGTGCCTACGTGATCGCGACTCGAAGCTCTACAAATATCATGAAGACACCATAATCCAAAAACAATCAAAACCATCCCCAAAATAGCCAAAACATATTGTTCAGATTATGAACTGAAATTTCAAAATCCCAAATACTCAATTTGATACTAGAAATCAAATAACCCAAATAACCAATACTAATCAACACTAGCAAGAACCCAATTACTAGTTAAACTCATATACTCTAATTAAATTCAAGTTGATACCCAAATTGAATCCACGACCCAAATTAAACCATGAATACTAAACTACTACCAAAATTCAACAATCATTGTATATACTTAAGAACATAAAATTACTTTAAAACATTCAATTTATACTTAAATAAAATAGTTTGTGGATTACCTCAATCACCATTGAAAACCTTTCAACTTTCAATCTTGAACTTCAATTCACTAATTTTTTCCCAAATCAGAAACCCTAACTTGATTCTTCAATAAACCAAAAACAAAGAGGTGCGGAAGTGGTGACTGAAGTGGCGACAAAGGTGGTGCAGCAGCTCCGTTGACGGTGGAGGGATCACAAGAACCGGCTGCTACTGAACCGTGAGGGAGAGGAAAGGAGGCAGTGTTGAGAGTTTGAATGAATAAAAGATGAGGATGAAGAAAGAAATGGGGAAGGGGTGTGTCGGTTTATTTGTGGTAAAATGGGTTTTTATTTTTAGGTTTGACCCATAATGTTCTATTAAAGTCGTCTCGTCGTAAGACAATCTTATATAAGACATGTTGTAAGGGTATAATAGACAATTTACGAAATAAGTAAAATTTCGTAATTGGTAGTATGAATAAGGATTGCATTTAGGAATTTATTTTTCAATACTTTATTTAAATTTATTTTTATAAAGATAAGATAGTAATCAATTAATAAAATATAATCAAAATACACTTTTATCGAAGTATTCTTTATACGAATTTTATACATTAAATAAAATATACCTCTTTCTTGAAAATGTTAACAAATGAAATACTTGAGTCAATATTATCAAAATAATAATATTATTACTCGAATTAACTCACTTAATAACCGCAATTAGCTTAATCACTTATAATTAAGCTTTATTAAATGTAGTCTATTTCACATGGCCTCTCCCACCAAAATTCATCCCGCTACTTTGATTACTAACATTAAAACAAGTATTCCCATTCAACTTAATGAAGATGGTTCCAATTTTCATACTTGGGTCACCTTATTCAAGCTTCATTGTCGTGCTCACCTTGTGGACTCTCATATTCTTCCCGATGACTCCTCTAAAGTTTTAGTTTCTAAAGATTCTGATTGGCAACGTCTTGATGACATTGTTCGAACATGGATTTATGGCTCTATTAATCCCTCTCTTCTTCAAACTATAGTTCGTCCCGATGATTGTGCTTTTGATGCTTGGACTCGTCTTGAGAACAATTTCCAAAATAATAAGACATCCCGAATCCTTCATCTTGAATCTCAATTTAATGACATTTCTTTATCAATGAAATTGAAAGTATTGCCACTTCTCTTAATAATCTTGGCACTTCCATCACCGACAATCGCTTGGCTCTTCAAGTTCTTCATGGGTTAACTTCGGAGTACAAAACTTTTCGGTCTTTGGTTCAACATATGAATCCTATTCCCTCCTTTGATACTCTTCGTTCTATGTTGGAATTGGAAGAATGCTCTAATCATAAGCATACTTCTCCCTCTCAAGATTCGGCTCTTCTTGCTTCAAACAAAGGTACTTTTCTGAAAATTCCACTCCATTTATAAACCGCGGCCCTTCTCACCACCGTGGTGTCCACCGCCACTCTCGTCGTGGTGGCCGGACCCACCGTGGCAGCCACCATGGCTCCATCAGTGGGTATGGACACTGGCAGCAGCCCCATCCCAGACCTACTGTTTTCCATTCATCTCGGCCCAACAGCAATCATTCTGGCCCAAGTCCTTCTCCTTCTTCTTCTTATTATGGGGGGCCTTCTTGGGCCGAACATACTTGGGCCCAGCCTGCTGCCCCCTTTCCTACTACATCTTGGGCTCCTCATTTTTCAAACAATGGATATTCTGATGGTGTACTTGGGCCACGTCCGGCACAAAGCTATCACACCGGGACTAATACTTCTTCAAATTTTATTCCTACGGACATCGATCATGCAATGAACACTCTTTCTTTATCTACTCCGGATGAGCAATTTTATATGGATACCGGTGCCACATCCCACATGACTCGTTCTCAAGGTACTCTTCTTCCTTATTTTCTTTTAAAGCATCAATTCAATAATGCTATTGTTGTCGGTAATGGTAATTTAATTCCAGTTCTTGGTCACGGGCATATTTCTTTTCCTTCTTCCCAAAAGTCCCTTTCCCTCAAAAATGTCTTACATGCACCTAAACTTATTAAAAATCTCATTTCCGTTCGAAAATTCACTCATGATAATATGGTTTCCGTTGAATTTGATCCTTTTGGCTTTTCTTTGAAGGATTTGGCCACGGGGAGCATCGTCCTGAGATCTAATAGCACGGGTGATCTTTATCCTTTTTCATCCGCACATTGAGCTACTCCTTCATCCTCCATATCATCAGTTTTTTCCGCTCTTTCCTCTAGTATTTGGTATTCCCGTTTAGGACATCCGGGCAATGCGGTTTTAAATTTTTTGTATTCCTCTAGTTTAATTAAATGTAATAAAGATCCTCATTTTGTTTGTCATTCTTGTCCTTTAGGGAAACACATCCAATTACCTTTTGTTAATTCTATGGCTATGAGTTCTAAACCTTTTGATATTATTCATAGTGATTTGTGGACGTCTCCTATTTCTAGTCCATCGGGATATAAATATTATGTTCTTTTTCTTGATAATTATACAAATTTTTTGTGGACTTTTCCTTTATATCGCAAATCTCAAGTTTATGATGTGTTTGTGAATTTTCATACTTTTATTAACACCCAATTTGAGCTTAATATAAAATCTTTCTAATGCGATAATAGGAGTGAATTTGACAATAATATGTTTCGTCAATTTTTCACTAGTCGAGGCATTTCACTTCGTTTTTCTTGTCCTTACACATCATCCCAAAATGGCAAATCCGAACGAAAAATTCGATCCATAAATAATATCATACGCACTCTTTTGTGTCATGCCTCTCTTCCTCCGTCTTTTTGGCCTCACGCCTTAAACACAGCCACTTATCTCCTCAATATTCTTCCTTCTAAACTTCTTGATAATCTCACTCCCACTCATATTCTATACCGTAAGTCTCCTACATATACTCATCCACGGGTTTTTGGGTGTTTATATTTTCCTCTTTTTCCCTCTACTACTATTCACAAACTCCAACCACACTCCGCTCCATGTGTCTTTTTAGGATATCCCTCTTCTCATAGGGGTTACAAGTGCTATGATCTCACAACCCGTAAAATCATTATATCTCGGCATGTTCTTTTTGATGAGACCACTTTTCCATTTTCTCAATCACCTTCTTCATCTCTCCCAACCTATCAATTTTTAGATGATAATATTCACCTTCAATTACTTAAAACAGCCCCTACACATTCTTCTGGGCCTAATCCATTTTTGAGCCCACCGTCAGAATCTCCCTCCTCTCTCTGCCAGCCTTCTTCAACTCATGGGCCTCCTTCTCTGTCAGGCCCAACTACCATCCCTCAATCTCCATCCTCCCTCTCCCCTACTAGGCCTGCCTCACGCAGCCCAGTCTCCATCCAATCCCCTCCTTTCCCTCCCTCTCCTACTGGGCCAGCCCCAATCCAGTACCCCCCAGCCCCATCAGCCCCACCCTAATCCAGTACCCCTCCTCCTCCCTTCCCTCAACTGAGCCTGCCTCATGCAGCCCAGTCCAACAGCCCCCTCCTTCCTCCCCTTTCTCTATTGGGCCTGCCTCACGCATCCCAATCAACCCCCCTCTTCCTTCCTCATCCACCGGTATAACTACGCGGAGTAAACATGGTATTTTCAAACCCAATCCCAAATACTACTCTCAGGCTTTATCTGTTTCTTTTTCACCTTTACCTACATCTCTTCTTCATGCCCTTCATGACCCAAATTGGAAGTTAGCCATGAAAGAAGAATTTGATGCCTTTATTGAGAATCATACTTGGGATTTGGTGCCGCGTCCTCCTAATGCAAATATCATTCGGTCTTTATGGGTGTTTCGTGTCAAGACCAAGTCCGATGGCTCTTTTGAGCGCTATAAAGCGCGTCTTGTTGGTGATGGTAAATCTCAAAGGGAAGGCATTGATTATGATGAGACTTTTAGTCCGGTTGTGAAACCTGCTTCTATTCGCATTGTTTTAAGTATTACTCTTTCCAGGTCTTGGTCTATTCATCAGCTTGATGTTAAGAATGCTTTTTTACATGGTCATTTAACTGAGACTGTTTACATGCATCAGCCTATGGGTTTTCGTGATTCTACTCGTCCTGATCATGTTTGTCTTCTTCGTAAGTCTCTTTATGGTCTCAAACAGGCTCCTCGTGCTTGGTATTACCGGTTTGCTACTTTTGCAACTACTATTGACTTTTCTAACAACATTTCTGATAATTCCTTGTTTGTTTATTGTCATGGCTCTGATATTGCTTATCTGCTATTATATGTGGACGATATTATTCTCACAGCTTCCTCATATTCACTTCATGAGTCCATTATGTCCAAACTTAGCTCTGAATTTGCCATGAAGGATTTGGGTCCTCTTAATTATTTCTTGGGTATTGCTGTTACTCGTACTTCTACAGGCCTCTTTCTCTCTCAACAAAGGTATGCCTCTGAAATTCTTGAAAAGACTGGCATGTCTCAATGTAATCCTGTTGCTACTCCTGCAAACTTTGTGCTAATGCTGGTTCTCCTTGTGAAGATCCTACCTTGTATCGTAGCCTAGCTGGTGCTTTGTAGTATCTTACTTTCACTCGCCCAGATATTTCATATGCTGTTCAGCAAGTTTGCCTCTATATGCATGATCCTCGCATTGAACATATGGCTGCTATTCACCACATTCTTCGCTATGTGAAGGGTACTCTTCCCTATGGTCTGCAGTTACATCGTTCTAATATTTCAACTCTTTTGTCCTATACCGATGCTGATTGGGGTGGCTGTCCTGATACTCGCCGCTCAACTTCTGGAAACTGTGTTTTTCTAGGTGATAACTTAAGTTCTTGGTCAGCTAAACGACAACCTACTGTTTCCAAATCCAGTGCTGAAGCAGAATATCGTGGTGTTGCTAATGTTGTTTCTGAAACTTACTGGATTCGCAATTTACTTCTTGAGCTGCACTGTCCTATTACCACAGCTACCCTTGTCTATTGCGACAATATTAGTGTCGTTTATTTAGCTGGTAATCTGGTCCATCATCAGCGCACTAAGCATATTGAGATCGACGTTCATTTTGTTCGAGAAAAAGTTATACGTGGTGATGTTCGGGTACTTCATGTTCCATCTCGTTATCAGATTGTTGACATTTTCACCAAAGGCCTTCCTCAAGTATTATTTGATGATTTTCGTTCCAGTCTCAGCGTCTCCAAACCGCCCGATTCGACTGCGGGGGTGTATTAGAATATTAGAATATCTTAAAATAATATCTCTTTGATTTCTTGTATATTTTTGTATAATCTTTGTGATTATGTAGAATATTAGGAAATATTTAGTTTCCTAAAATATAGTGACAATCTTGTATATATTGACATTAACATTAATGAGAAAGGCAACCGAGTCATTCTTACAATAATAGGTGTTCTTGACACCGGAATTTGGCCAGAACATCCCAGTTTTTCTGACATAGGAATGCCGCCAATTCCATCAAGATGGAACGGCACCTGTGTGGAAGGCACAGACTTTTTCGTTACTAACTACAGCAAGAAGATTATAGGTGCAAAGTTTTTCTTCAAGGGATATGAGGCAATCAGTGGAAAAATCAACGAAACTGTTGAATTTCGATCTGCTAAGGACTCTGATGGCCATGGGACTCACACTGTGTCCACTGCAGCTGGAACTGCAGTCCCGGGTGCTAACCTTTTTGGACAAGCTCAGGGTGTTGCCCACGGCATCAGGTAAATTTATTCACAAAAGTAAATTGTTGGAAACAACCATCTAAAATGTGTGTGTATCAGTACAGTAATTGCAAGTATAAATTTCTTTTGTGAATAATTTGCGACTCATAGCCGTAAAGTTTAGCACTTTCGCGAATTACATTCTCAATGTTTATTTTTTGTGAATTACAACCACCAAAGAATCAAAGTTTACATGTTCAGGCCAAAACACAAAATTCCGCCCATTTTGGTGGTCAGAATTTTAGGTTAAATGGTCGGAGTTCTGCGTTTTTGGCTTGAAGTTGTAAAGTTTGATACTTTGGATGCTATAATTCGCAAAAAATAAATATTGATGCTATAATTCGCAAAGTGTTAAACTTTGAGTCTATAATTCGCAAATTATTCTACTTTTGATATCTTATAGGAGTGTTTATACAAAACCTAATAAAACTAGGTAAGTTTCGAAAAACGATTCTATCACAACTTAAGTGGTTTTTGAAATGAATATATTTATTTAACCTCAAATATAGTATAAATCATTAATACATATTCCTGCAGTTTCACATCAAGAATAGCAACATACAAGGTATGTTGGGAAGAGGGTTGTGCGGACTCTGACGTATTAGCTGCCATAGACAAAGCAGTAGCTGATGGAGTAGATGTTCTATCCTTTTCCCTAGAAGAAGATGCTAAACCATATTATCAGGATAGCCCGTGAAAGGAAAGATCGTTGTATGTAAGCGTGGAATCAATGCCCGAATGGAAAAGGGCATTGTTGTAAAAGCCGCTGATGGAGCCGGGATGCTACTACTAAACAATCCTATTCAAGGGGAAGAGCTTGTTGCAGACCCCCACGTTCTGCCATCGGCCTTATTGGGTGCATCTGCTGGTAAGGCGATTCAACTTTACTTGAAGCAAGATAAGAACTTAACAGGATCCATTTCCTTTCATGGAACAACCTATGGATCTCGCGCTCCTATGATCGCTTCCTTCTCGTCTAGAGGTCCGAGTCCTACTGACCCTCATGTGATCAAGCCAGATGTACCTTGGAGTCAACATCCTAGCTGCATGGCCTCCTATCTCATCTATAACCGAGTTCAAGTACTGACCAAACAGGAGTGGAATTCGATATAATGTCAGATACTTCGATGTCATGTCCTCATGTTAGCGGTTTAGCTGCTCTTATCAAATAAGTTTATAAAGATTGGTCACCAGCTGCAATTAAATCAGCCATAATGACCTCTTCTTACATTCTTGATAAAAGAAAGCTTCTGATTTCTGATACATTCGAATCGAAAACTACCAAGTTCGCTACACCTTTAGCATTTGGTTCGGGTCATGTTAACCCAGAAAGAGCTTTAGATCCTGGACTCATATATGATATCATTGGAGAAGACTACTTGAAGTATTGATGCAGCATCAATTATACTAATGCTCAGGTCAAAATTTTGGCAAGAAGAACATATAAATATCCTAGTCATATTACACTTAAGCCGGGTGATCTGAACTATCCTTCTTTTGCTGTGCTTTTCCACACTTCTAAAAGAGGAAAGTCTACTACATTTAGTCACAAGAGGACAGTGACTAATGTAGGAACTGCTAGGATAAGTTACAAGGTTTTAGTTGATGAACCTAAGGGAGTTAGAGTTAGTGTTGAACCCAAGGTGTTGAATTTTAAGAAACTTCGTGAGAAGCTAAGCTATAAGGTGAATTTTACCGAGTTAGGATTAATTATTACTAGCAAATCAGGAATTTCGTCGTTTGGATCGTTGATTTGGGTGGGTGGGCATTATAGTGTAAGAAGTCCTATTGTAGTCACTTGGCAGTAGATTAAGATCATTGTATCTGTTTCTTTTGAATCTAGGGAAATAAAGGTATTTGTTCAAAAATAACATCTTATAGTTGTATCATTGATTCAAATCAAAATTATGAAGTTCAAGAGTAGATGTGTTCTTGTTTGCATGGATAGTGGGATTAATTTATGGAATGGAATTGATCTTGTGTTGTTTTACATTCTGAATTTTTGTACACGACTTTTAGTATAATACCTCGACTTGGAATCATAAACCAAATTAAAGGAGCTTTTAAATGATTGATATT